>NW_019213615.1:9614-228807 GCF_002532875.2 Varroa jacobsoni
ACATACATATACATATATATGCTGAAGCAATGCACATACTCTTAAATACAGAGAACATACTTACTGAATGTTGTACTTTAGACGGTTTTTGCATTTGTCAATATTTTGTGTACCAGTAATGCCGTATGCGTGAACGCAGGAAGCTTTTTGAGATCCTACCGATATAATTGTGACATAACCTGTTTCACTTTATATACCCGTGCATACATGCGTAAAAGGTCTCGTGACTGTGCTTCTTTTATTGCAGTAAAATATACTCTGAATAATAATGGAATTCTTATAATATAGAATAAAAATAATTTGCCATCATGCTCAATGCGAGCGATAATCGCACACTTCTGCGTCCCGGTAGCTTCACTGTTCCTTGTTCAGCGACATTTTACGTATGTCTCAGTCTCGGCATCTGTGCAGAATAGTACATTTCTATGTAACTGTGTGTGTGCATGTGGACGTGACCCACCGAATAGCGTCTTCAGTCCGCTGCTTACGTTATACGAACGGAAAATGATACGCAACAAGGAATACTTGTTAGGAAAATGCATTTTGCGATTGGTAGGGTTCAGTTGTCTGGTCGACATAAGGCTTGCGCAGCAACTACATATGTCTAGACGCACAGAGTACGTGTTGTAGTTCAAAGGTATCTGACGATTATTCGCAATTGAGACTGCAGGCATTGTTGGTACACAACGGTGACGTCACCCATAAAGACGAATGGGAAGACAGTAACAAGGAAAAGGATAAGGAGAAGGAGTAGGAGACTGCCGCACCTTGCAACAGTCGGTGATAACTGCTGTTGCTCAACGCAGCAGCGCTTGTCTGCTTTTTCGTTTCGTTCACCGAGATAAAAGCGTCATTGTATTAATCATAGCAGTAGCGGCCAGAAGTACAACAATGTCAACTGCAAATGACAACATCTACAAAATAACAAGCAGAACGAAGATCGGTATTATTCGTACTGTCGTCGTGCGTAGCAAGATTTCCTCGCGCTGCTAGCCGCCATCGGCGCTGTGTTTCTCTAGCGCACCGGCGTCGTATAACGCGCATGCGTACCTAGTGTAAGTGCTTAATGACTTCATCATTTCTCCCTCTTTCTCTCGGTTCCCCGGGAAGTCGTTTGACTCGCCTAAGACCGTATGGCACCCGATGCAATCAATGATGTCGCTGCGGTTACAGGGGCGAACAGCTAGAACAGACACGTTATCATCGTTACTCGCTGCTGGTATCCCATTGGTTGTTCGCTGGTATCGAGGACAGCGGCAATGGCGGCAACATCATAAAGCCGTTTGCGTGCTCTTCTTTTTCTAGTAGGTCAGCAAGACGTGGCCTAATGCTGCACGTACAGAGATAGAGTCTCGTCTTATAGTGATGTTCGTTGAGGCGCTAGCTTTTTTACAAGAAGCAGATGCATACTTCTAGCTGGTTGTTGAGGCTAGCTAGAGGTTGACTTAACTACTGGCATTATTAATAAACAGACTTCGAGGAGTCGGTGACCAGAAAGAATCGAAAAGAAAGGCTCTGGCCGACCAAAAGGACCTCCAATGAGTTAAGAGGATAGGAGCCAATTTAGTGAACTGAAGACCAAGCCCAGCGCGGACGGCTCATTCACAGTTCTCGTCTTGGCCGTGGCACTGTCGGCACGCGACCTGCCGGTTTAAACCGATACCCGTTATGTTAAATAACGAAGAGACCATGTGCTCAATTTAGTGTCTTGGCTGCGATACGAACCGAGAGTATTATTTAATTTAACATGATACGATAAAGTTGTAGTATGTAAAAAAAAAACATTGACGCTGGCTGGCTGGCTTTTTAAGGTTACTTAGTTTCGCTAAATAACTCTGATTTTTTTTTTCGGTGTACTATAAGGACGCGACTATCCCAACGAGCATAAACCCAACGCCCAAACCTGGAAAGGTTGTATCTGCAGTACAATTGAGCTAGCTACTAATAAGTCCGTTCTTGAAAATCCCCACAGTCATAGTCGGATAAAGAGTTCTCAATCGGCCATATTAGCAACAGTATACCAAATGGTCCTATTTATTAGTGACGATGCGACATCGAAGCGCACAGCGTTTTTACGATGATTGTCATCATCACCCCAGACAGCGTTTCGTGCACTAGAAAATGTTGACTAATCCAAAATTCTTATTGATTGCGGGGGTTGCTGCTGCGATAAAGTCACTATTGTTACTGTTCTTACCGTCATCTTTACAGGTTTCATCATCAACATTATCATCAGAGGGTTTCATGATACTTCCTGCTAACTGTTTAGAACAGCCGTTGGCCTCGCGTCGTAGAGCTTTCATTGCCCCTAGTCCACTTGGCACAGCCGTACACTTACAACAAGTACGAATGATAAGTGCTCCCTAGTAGTGACGGAGTCAATAGAGGAGTCGATGTAAAGGGGGTATCACGTAAGAAATATTCCATGACGACCACGAAAGAACCACGATATCCGTGATTTACGTAACCCATGGTAACTATCCATACATTTTTATGGACGTGCTTATGGACTTCAACCTGCCGTGACGCTCTGCTACCACAATTTACTGGCAAGATTATCGATTACTCTATACGGATCATTTCACAGAGTTCACCTTGTCTGTAGGATGAAACATCACAACGGTGTCAGTAATAGTGAAATCATATCCATTCTACACATTTTGGGCTGCGTTTGTATTAGAGGATGGTAAAACCCACTTTGCTTTTGGCAGATAGGTCTAACTTAATTCGAAAGGTACACTTAGTGCTCTAATGTTAACAGGCGGCCGAAAGTGAAAAGGTGAAACTACCACCATTTGTACCATTCGTTCTTATGAAATATTTAATCTTCACTGATTTGCAACGACTAGTAATGGTACAGGGGTTTAAGAAACGAATATATAAACATTAGAATATAAAAACAGAAGTGCCAAATTAAATAAACGTATTACAATAATAAAAAACACTATTATCGAAGGAGAGCAGGGCGGTTCACTGATTAAGCCGTTTAGCTTAAATGGACAATTAAAAGACGATTGTCATAAAATAGCTAAAGTCTAGAAGATTCGAACTATTTTTAGAAAAAGATCTTATAGAGAATCATTGATCTGGGTCCTGGAATAGCAACTGACAGCAGAGAGTTGGTACCGGTTTGTGTTGATTCATCCTGGTGTCATTCAGATAGCATAGGCTCATACTATCGCTACTTGTCTCCCGTAATCGAGATCAAAAATAATAATGGAACAGTATTTAATACTCAAGTCAAAATAGACGTTTGTTCCGAAACAACAACGCTCAGTGGCGAAGAGATCGTTGGAGGCAGTCCCACGAGGTGTTTAAGGCGGTCAAACGGTGCACTTTAATCAGTGAAGATGTGAGCTGTTGCTAACGAATAGACCCTGTTTTCAACCCCAAGACAAAGTCGTTTTTCTACAACGTCTGTAAGACTGTGTAATAAAATTTTTGTTGAAAGCGAGCCGCGATTTTTATACGTTGAACATGATGCTGAAGACATGATGCTGAGAAGACTACACCTCTGTTTAACAGTTGGTAGCTCGTAATCCTTATATAACTCATTCTGAATAGCTTGAAGCGCAGTGGCTGTAGTAGTTTTTTTTTTTGACACGCATTTGCGCGGCCACACGTGCCCAAATTGAGATAAAGTGCATGACAATGAAGGGGCAAATATCATCGTATTATCAAGTATGTCCAACAATTAATCAAGAGAAAACGAACCTTCGAGGTGTCTGTTCGAGGCTGTATTATGCACTCGAAAAAACAGAAATTGAATCTGCTAACTATTTATTAGACATGTATGCAAAGTTTTTTTTTTAATGAAAACTACAACTTCTCTGCTCTAATAATGGCGCAATGGAGTTTGCTCGAAAACAAAGCTCGCCTAGTCTTTCTACAAGCAGCCTTGTCTTTAGAACTTCTTTAATCTTCAGTTAATCAACATTTTCTTAAAAGTCGGAAGTAAGCAATATCTATGTATGTGTATGTATATCCGTATCATGGCAATACCTAATATTCATCCAATGCTCGTACATGGAAACTAGTTGTACGGAGAATGAAACAGGGTACACGATTGCATGTCGTTCGTTGAGCCAAGAAGGTCACATAAAATCCTACAGGGTTCGTAGGAAGGTAAGAACAATGTTGACTGACGTGAACGGATTCAGCTAGCCCAAAATACCGCTTCACACTGGTGCAATCGTCTATCTCGCTATGGTCACTAGTTCATGGAACGACATATCATAACCATTACCACAGGATGAAGATTAACGTTTGGACCCCAGCTGGAATGATTACAGATGGGAGCTGATGAATTCACAATGAAATAAATCTATGGCCTATGCGCTCGCACACATAGACAAACACACGTACTGTCCTACAAGGCTTCCAATAATAATAATAGAAGGGACGTGCTCGGTCTGAAATAAGCAAATTCAGTATTGGTAAATGGCATCCTCTTTGATATCTGTGCATATCTATATGATTTATCCATTACTCGTAAATTAGAACACTTGAAAGAACATCACCGTTTGCTCTCTATGTAACTGTTCTATTTGATATAAATGGTAGGTCAGTGAAGAGGGCATGGAGATGTTATGGTTTGACTGGTGTATTTAATTCCCCGTTTAATAGGCTGTGTTCTACCAAATCATGGACACTGCTTATTGTCAACACCTCCGTGGGGAGCTCCTTGGTAATAACGCGTTAAATAGAATAAAAAAGGCAACCTCGGGTGCCATTTAGTGGTATGTTTTTTGCTAGTTCTATTTCTCAATTTCGCATCCGTATTGCAGACCAGTCACTTACTCATTGCCAGTTTAGATTAGGTAGCTTGCTGTTGTAAGACAAGGTGATATTGCCTGTCGTCCGCAACGAAGTAAGTCCTGTTTTCTTTGTTCTCTTACAAAAATAATTATGTCAAAGGACTGTAGGAGCAAGCCAGCAGGTGATGCCGGCAGTAGCGACGGTGATGGTGATGACGGTCGCGATGGCTGCGGGACGGGACGGAAACAACCTTAAAGGCCAGGTCTTAAGATCCATGGATGTGGATAATCTTCTTAACTAACTGCCGGCTCGTCGTAGTGCTGCAGAACTTATTTTTTTTTTACTGTTTTTTTTATAAGGTTAAAACAGATGGAGGTGCAGAACCCGCGATTAGTTACAGGCATTCCTGAATGATGAGCTTGCGTTTTTAGCATGCGTATTGAAGGACACCCCACAGCCAATTCAGAAGCAGCAATTAGAGAACTTTTCATTTTTCAGCCACGCCTAGAATAGCAGATTTACTAACGAGGACGTCTATTAGGTCGGGAGATCAGCAGCTTTGCACACAGTGATAGCCCTACGTAGAACTGAACTATAACAGAGCTTTACATACTAGGCGAGATATATTTAAAAAAGGAAAATAAGATTAATTAAGAAGCCAACAAAGCCCAAAGGACCTATAACGAAATGCACAATGATCATGAATGTAACCAGCTACATGTGGAATTTATAACATGTAAGAATAATATCCTTTTGGCTAATGTGCAACCTAAGTGAGTAAGTTCTATGCCTTGATCACGGTAATAGAAATTCGCGGTTTACTTTGTGTTCATGATGTACGCGCAGCAAAAGACAACATTTGGCCTGCCAGTAGTTCCTGTTCTATGTTACTGTATCTGACTGTGCGTCACTGCGAACTGCGTATATATAGCCGAACTGTTTTCATCCTCTTAGCGTTACATAGCCAACGCGCGACGACTACCGTCACCACTAAGGAGAAAGGCTTATTTTCAAAGCGTTTTAACCATTCGCGTTAGCACCAAATAACCACTGCTCAGGCTATAAAGGATCACGTCGTTTCGTCGGCGCGTGCGCCCATTGAACAACTACCTAGACCTGTCATAGTATTAGATCGTTTATTGCCTAACCGTAGTACAAAAGGAGCCCTTTCTGTTGTACACAACGTACGATTTTCCGCGTGTAAACACCAAGCAAAGAGCAGAATCTTAGTGGCTCGGCTGATCCTGAGTCATGGTCGAGATGGCTCATTTCAGCTCATAGCAACAGCCGCGTGAAGCAAAGCTGGCCGCTGTTAACATGGGTCTAATAATTTCTCAGCCTGGGTTAGGACACCTTCGGACTATGAATGCCGAGTTGCACGTAAACGGTGCGCTCTCATAGTAGTCAAAAGAGACAGCCCTCAGAGGTTGCCAACAGAAGATGGAGAATCACCGTTGCAACTGCCTTGGCTGTGTCACTATGGTTATCACCGCTTTTAGCCTTAGTTTCTATCACCAATAGCGATTACATACCGTCTTTGCAAAGAGATTTTCATTGTGAATTTATGCTTTTTTAGCTTGCGTAAGTGTCGCCACATTGGACATTGTTTACAGAATATAGATTTCATTTATCTAAGGTTATCCACGAGGTAAAACTAACCTCGGGCTCAATCGTAGCGTATGTACAGTGCCATATTACCGATTTTGATTGCAGTTCCAACTAATAACTATTAACGATGATCAGCAATAAAAGTCAGGTTGTATTTAGCCCTGTAAATGAAAGCCATAGACGAAAACCAGTATGCGGACACACTTTTAATATTCACTATAAAAATAAGTAAAAGAAAATTTTGCCTTTCAGGTAATATTTTTAGAGTTTATGGTCAGGTCACAACGCAACTGATATTGGTGCTATTGTCGAGGACTACTGGCCGTTGGCGCCCCGATAGCAGTCGGCCATGTGAAGGTAGCGCTTGAGCTAGACGTCGGCGTAGTAATTCCTGTTTCCCAGTCTACTGACCCCGATGATAGATAAGATTTCTTCAGACGACGCAAGCAAGATTACGGAGTTACACTCAATAGGCCAATACTGAAGTGAAAGTGACGTAGGACGAGTGCAGCTTATTTTGTACGTCAATCGACAACTGAGTACTAAAAAAAACGGAGAAAGGCGACTGCCCTTTGGAGAAACCTGTTGGATCTTGGTTTCCTGCCAGATATCTTTACCACTCTTTCTGCTTTTGTTGTTGTTGCCGCTTCTCGAATTTGTTTGTTTACGAACTAGTAAACAGATACGTCACCTCTGTCTAGGGTCTATGGGTACGTTCACGCCGTGGCGGGGCGTCAGTCGAATCTCGATCCATCGAGATTAAACTTGCGTAGAGTCTTTCACTGTGACTCAGCCGACCTCATGTAGTAATCGACTATCTGAGAAAAGTTTCGAAATAATACACAGTCAAACGTACAAAAGTACACCTGGGAGAAAACGGGGTGCGTGTGTGTGGCCATTGAAAATAGCGAGATTTTTTCTTAGTGCTGCCTGTCGAGACACGGTGTTTTTATCCCAAGCGGACCAATTCACATGGCTTTTTTTTAACTTAGGCATAACGAACAAAGCAAATGAACCACAGCATGCTACACTATCGATGCCTACATAACATGTCCTTAAGATAAGTAAGTTCTAACCGTATACTGTCAAATCACCCTATGTATTATACAATAGATTTGCCGAATCCATCACTTAATCCTCAACAATAGGTTCAATCGTCTGGACGTTTCACAATTTTTAAGAGGGAAATTGATAGCAGCGCAAGCAGTTAAATGAAATCGACACACATTATGTTCTACTTGAGTTTAAAAGACAGCTTTTTTCCTTAACAATCGCCTGTTTCCCATTAACATGCCGGTTTAAGAGCTGCGTGGGAATCGTATTCTGTTCGCAGTGGCAGCAGTAATAAGATATGACGGTCAGGCAGTTCGGTAACCAGTACGAGCGAATGCTGTCTCGGTCAGCGTACGAGTTTTTCTCGAGCGACTGGACGCTGTTAGGAGGCTTTCATTTAGCTGCCGCGAAAACCCGTAGCATGATATACGCGAATAGCTGCTACTGTTAACCGAGAAAACGGGATAAAAGATTAGAGCCAGCGGTAATCAATTTTTTTTCCCATTTTACATAAGGTCATAATAAGTGTGCCAAATACTGGTGTAACCCAATCCTAATGAATACGCCTTCGATTCAAATGTGACGGAGCTTTCATTTGCTGATGTCAAGCTCACCACTTGATTATTTTATAGACGTTTCCCTATAACTTCCCATTGTTCTCTTTTAGCTAGTAAAACTCGACGATGTTGTTGGTCTTCCGAACCGAACGTTGCCTAGGAACAGTTATGTCTGTTTTGAACCCATATTTTATCCAAGTAATTGTAAGTTGTGTCGCTGGATCGGCCTGAAACTCTCTGAACTATTGTCCTTATATTTCTGCTACATGTTCACGCTTTCGATCGCTATTTAGCATGAGCTTTCTTCAGTCAAAAGCTAATATTAATCCACTCGTTGACGCTACACTCTGGAAAAAAAACAAGTCATGACCGGCTTAAAGAGTGTATATATTTTTTGTATTTCTTTTGTTATGTTATGTATGTTGAACTCATGAAAATATAGCCATCGTGCAATAAAATTTACTTCAATGATACCTTATAATAGCCCCATACGGGCTGCTTTACTTTGCGTATACACAAAAAGCCCCACTAGCACGTAATAACAGTCCGATTACAGGTAATAGACAGCTTTACGCTAGGAGAAGCGTAGAGTCGTTATAAGCCCAGAAAATTTTGAAGAAGGTCAATCACAAACCCTACTAATTGACCGGGTCAGACGCTCAAAGCGGAAGCAACGACACAGGTAAATCGAGGTACGGTTATTTTTGACTGTATCGAAGAAACACCAGCGTATTTCATTCTGATGGCGGCTGTCGATGTCTGAGTTCGGCATTTCCCTCAGTCTCAACGGTAACGCCACAATGGTTACTCATTCACTACAATTCCGAGGCACATATACGCATCAAAGTCCTGAGTCCTTAGTCTCCATCACTTCGGCACGAGCTCCATCGTATAATTGTACTTTTTCAGCCAGTTTCATAAACTGTCAGGCTGTTGTTGACGCTATATTTATACGTGAGGAACTATTTGCTATTTCCCATACGTTTGCAGCTAGACGTGTATGCGCGTTGGAATATCCCAAGATATTCTATCGTTTCTGTGTTATAATTTATCGATGTCCATATTAGTGAGTTCATTGTGTTCATTTGAGTCTTACAAATCAAAACCACTAGAGGGTGATCTCAAGCATAAACGGAATATCGTGTTCATACAGCGTGTTCAGGCCCTGTACAACAGTCGATCTGTCGATCATACACGTTACAGTTTATTCTTCTAAGCGTATATATATATATATATACACGCTTGATTAAGTAAAATGTTAAACGTATAAGCAGATCGTGTTGTCGCGGTTTTGGAATTGCTATAAAGTTGGCATAGAGAAGCAAACGTTTTAATTTTTTTTTTCTAATATTTATACAAAGTCAGTAGCCGAATCCTGAAGCGTAGCTATTCCTCGCTCGCATACCTATGTAACTTATGGATTTCGATAGAACTTCATTAGCCGTAAGCAAATCCCTGTTATTTAAAAAGAGTTACAACGCTATCACTTTCAACATCACCAGACTGTAATTTTCTATAGGCGGTCAACAATGTCAGTTGGTCAACGACTGCTGAGCATTCTTCGCCAAAATTCTATCAAATAAACCACTGATACCTCGACTACAGTTTTACCCCCCTAAAATGGTCGCAACACGTAATTTCTTTTATATATTTTTACAACTGACTACCGTAATTCGCTCGTCCTCCATAAGTAGACCTCATTAATAGAAGACGATAGAAGCATTAAATCAACGATAACACGTGAGAGCCTATTGTCAGTGCCTTTTGTTGCCCACTAACTCAACATAGAGATATTAACTATAGAACCAAACACAAACGCTCGCTTTATTATTATCTAAAATGATTGCTTTTGTGGATCTCGAAACAGCCATAGGCGGTTGACGAAGCCACCGGAATTGTGCGATATGAATTTGCGTTTTACCAGATTCGATCTGACGGATCACTCTGTTGCCCCTTTCAGACCTACAGATAACTGTATATATGCTACCACAAGGCGGTTTTTACTAGCTATTAAAACAATAACTTTATAGTTCGCTCGCGTCAGGGAAAGTGTCCGACTAAATCGTGTTTTTAGACTGACCGATTCAATGTTTGATCGCATACACTTACGCAGACAGACATACGTCCTATAAAAATATCGTTGAGGAAAGCTCGGAACGCTACAGAGCGGAATAAATTATGCTGTGGGATGCGGAAACAGTACTGCATCAATAGTATGGGACAGATAGCCAACTACCACGGCAATGAGCTGAGAGGGTATTTCACTCGTGGGGGGGAGTGGGGGATACACACTGCAATTGTTTTACTGCTCGAATCTCCAACGGGCGACTGAATATGACGATTACACATTGGATAAGCTTGGCTCCACTTTTGGGAACCTATTATATACATATATTAAAGACAAACTGTCTTTCGAGAGACGGTGGAGTGATGACTCATTCTGATTCTTTGCAAGCACTGCCGAAATACATTGTAGTTAGCGGTTTAATATAATTAATGATTTTATGGAATAAATGAACTTTAGAGAAAAGTCGACTGGTCTCAATTCAAGTAAATGCTACTTTTCAAAATTGCAACAAAAAAAAAAACCCAAAATAGCGTATCAGCCCAATGACTGTAAACCGCATTTTTTTTTCTAAAACATTCAGTTGCTAAGGCAATCGCAATTTTCGGGTAATGCCATTACCATAACAGCAAACTCGATTAGGGAAAATGCTATAATTAATAATGCTGAAAACAGAAAAAAAAACTATAAGTATGTTGTCAGTAAAAGGAACTGCAATGACAACTGATCAACACAATGTAAACCTGATACTATGTTTAAAACCATGCCTCATCGTATACATTTCTGATATAATCTATTTATCGCGTAGGATACGTGTTCGAGCAACAGCGTCCTATTATCATTGACGATACGAGAAATTATCAGAAAGCTGTATCATTTCTTTTCCCAGTCGCAATCTAGCGCGACTCGCGACCCGGCGACCCCCAGGGCAACAACGGCGATCATTTATCGCCATTACGTGTTCCGTATCCCTCTACTAGGCTACATTCCTTTAACCGGCGTCAACAGCTTGATGACGGTTCGGTGTCTGCCTGTGCATCCATCATCTGTGCACCTGTGGCACAGTTAACCACGACGACCAATAACGAGAGTAGCGGTAGGAGCTGCTGGTATTGCTACTGAGGCAACAGTAGCGTTGCTATTCGACGATTGCGTGGTCGATCCGTCCGTCGGTTAGCCATCTTGGTACGTCGAACTGCAACATACAGCGCGAAAGGCGCTGGGCGACTGACTGGCTGCTGACTAGCAGGCCGTCTCTAACCTAGCACTACCATTAGCATCGCTATTACGAGTACGATACGTAGCAACGACGCGCGCCCCCTCGCCGGCAAGCAATAGCCACTAAGCAGCAACTCCGAACTACCGACGGCCGAAGCAGCAGCAGCAGCAGTTCCAATGACGGAAGGCGTAACAGGCAAGACGGCAAGAAAGACAAGAAGACGACAGCAGTGAGAGAACAGGCATCGACAGACGGACACATACATATATACTAGCATACGAAAATGGAGCACACCGTCGGCTGAATGCTGGGAAAAACTTTCGAGCCAATGGTGAAAGCGGACCGAATCCTTAAGATCGCACGTGGTAGCGTAGCTCCGCGTGCTGTACACAACAGCACCGCTGACCGACAGCACAAAGGATAGCAAAAGAGCACTGGCGTAGCCGTTTGCATGTGACTGTGTATGCGTAGATGCTGAATTGTACGTATTGAATGTACGTGCCCGTAGCTGTAGGCACTTCTGCTAAAGTTCTTGCACTCCCCCTTTTCCTCACCCAGACAAAACCTACTGGATGAGCGCAATTGTTGGCGCCCTTCTTGAGAACTGCGGAGAATGTTGTACATATAATAGCTCCTGCAGTAGGCTCTTAAGTTTCCATCGTTAAACGGAAGAAGAGCTACATATTTTTCGTAGGGTGACTACAATTGGCCGTTGTTAACGAAAGTTCACATCCGCGCAGAAAGAGTATACGCGCACAATTCCTTGCAACAATCACGCAAGCATCATCGGCAGCCACCGTCGTCACCGTTGCTGCGGCCAAAAACCAGATGGTCTCGGCCGTTACCACTACTGCTACTACCCGTCGAATGAGAGCTGACGACTGCAGCGGCCGATCCTCAGCGCTTGGCAACTTGCCATTTATCTATATCCGTTTGGATATGTGTACTTCTCCCCGTGTGGCTCATGCATATGCGCCGTCGTCTATCTCATTGATGCGTCTGATAGGGAATCAAGAACAGTAGACGGTCGTAGTGGGACAATGTGAGGCCAGCCTGCTCGCTCAAGCTGAGCCGTCGAAATTGACGCTGCTTACTTACCAACTCGCTAACTGACGTTAGAATCGATATATATTTATATAGGTATATACATAGAGACACTACAGTGATACTGCAGTTTTAAAATTCTCAAAGATTTCAAAAAAGTCAATTGTCTAGGAAACGATGGCGCCATAGCCTGCTCACCAAGGTAACTGCTACGTTATCGAAACCATATCCCGGTATGGGCTGCAACTACGGGTTATGATAATTGCGGGATAATAGTCAGTGATAACACAATCATAATTGGGTAAACTAGAACTTTAAACCTATATCACTATGATCTTCGTACGAACAGTTTAAAAAGTGTCAAGTGGTACGCACTAATAACGTTTCCAGCAACTATTAAAGTAGTCGTAATAATTATACGCGATTCTGTTGCCCTTGACTATAGGCGGACGTAACAGTTGTTTATGCTTGTGACGACAGCTTTGGGCTTTGTTGCCGGCTAAATAACATGAAAAATTGCCGCCAAAACAGAGAGGGAAAGCTTTTATTTTTTGAGGTTTGTTTTTTGTTATCTTCGTCTCCCGTTTTCATGCTGTAAATCGCTAACCAGATCGTTTTTTAGTTATTCAGTCCCATTGAGACGCTCGGTGACAACGTTGAAATGCTGCGAGGAGAACTAATGGCAGCAAATCCATGTCCTAAGTGACTGAGTGGAAAAACAGCGAGGAACGAAGGAGGGCGCAGGTGGCAATGTGCGTGCATCATAATCGATAAATATGAAATGCCAACACGCAACGTTGGTGACCAACAATAACAACCCATTATAGCATTATCACTATTTGGGCATTACTATTTGCATAACTGAGAGGGTGATAACTTAGAGAGAAAGCAATTGACTGGAAAAGCCTGCCATCGGCCAGTGCTCAAAGGGCGTTATCAGGGGTTATTACGGGAAACGAACCTGCCGCTGCTGAATCTTTACGCTTTAGAAGAACTCAATATTACATACTAAGGTCCTCCATTCGATCAAGTTCTATTGTTTTATCGATCTGAGACTATACATAGACACATGGCTCTTTAGAATGTGGATGAAAGGAGAGTTGAAAAAGTCAAAAGTTGTGAAATGTCAAAAAGAACCCATAGATTAATGAACGCTAAGCTAGACCAACACAAAGTCACTAAAACTATTCAGTTGAAATAAGCACATTATGGGCTAGTTGCTATTTCTATTCACTAGCATCGGGTATTTCTATTCGGCTGATCTCGAATGAAAGTCTTGGTTCTTTACTAGTTTGTAATTATGTACCGGCAACTATCGCCTATTGCTAATCCAAGGCGATGTCCTTAACGGGTCTCTAGGAAACCCCTCGGCTCAACTAAGTATTAGATGAAACTGGAGATATCTCCAAACCTGAATCCCGTTGGCCCATACGCATTATGCCATAAACGAGAAATATTATCTAGGATACCTTAGATACAATCGCTATCCGCTGTTTTTGAGATTACGTCACAGACACTGTACTGCAAAGCCTGACACTTTGCCAACAACAACAATAAGGCAATATCTTCATTAGAAGGTTATCCCAATATATCCTATGAGATGTTGCCGTCCTACCTACCCATTGCAATGGCTACCAATTGGTGTGCAAACAGGCACGCCAGCTGGGTGGTACAAATGGCCAGCACACCTATCTACTAGTACCTACCTAACTCTGCCTAGCTCATCGATCATGGTTATCGATGTAGACCGAATTAATTTTTCTGAAACTAAAAGTTACTAGCGCAAAGAGGACAAAGAAAGCGCAAGTTTGCTATTAAACATGCTACAAACATGCCAAAGGACACCTCAATTGGCCTATGCTAGCAGTGTTGAAACAATTACTCGTATGGTTTGCATAAATCTGGCCTAGAATTGAATGAAGAAAGCAATTTTGAAAAACTGCTTGCTCAATAACAACACATGATATTTCTTAGGTACCCCACGCATCTAAATTACCTAAGCACGAACAATTTAAGCGCCTATAGTAAATAAAGCCAGATGGACCTTAATTAGCGCCCCGTTCACAGCCCTAGTATGCATAGTCTGCTGAACAGTTATCGCGTTACGTATAGAGCTGCTCGCCATCTGCGATCACAACGAGGCTCATGTTAATAATCGATGCTAGGCTGCCAGCTACCCACCTATAAACGTAACACATCTACGGCAAAGATATTGTAAGGCACAACTTTGTTTTATTGCTTTATAAGCGCATTGTATGACGAGACATCAGCCTCATGTGTCTTCATAATAATAACGATAATATACGGCACCTAAATATGGACTCTCTAATGCTTTGTTTCTGAGGCTATATCTTAGTAAGAACAGATTTTTGACTGAATTGCCAGCGTGTGCAAGAGGTCTGAATTCTGACGGTGACCACTCATTGCGACTGAGGCTTCGGTTCGGAACCTGACCCGTTCGCTAGTCATATTCAAAGTATTCCTTTTATCTTCATATATAACCTTTTATACGACGATATTGCTAGGTATAGATTTGTTGAAGTGTCGCTCAAATACTCTACGTACAAAAAATTTCAGCGGCTTTTTGGGCTGATTAACATACCTTCCATCCGGCGGAGCTGTTGGAATCCCCTTTATCGTTGAAGTATGATACATTTTGCACCATCCAGTCGTAGATTTGCGACAGCGTGAGACGTTTGTCGGGTGTTGACGTAATGGCCTGGGTAATTAAGTCCGCGTAGCTCATATTGCCCCAGGCATTACGCCGCGATTGCGTCTTCTTCGGCGCAGGTCCCGATGCCCCACCGGCATGGCTGCTGTCCTGGGCATCACTGCTCTTGCCATCCAGATTGGCGTCATCTTTGTCGACAAAGTCGTCCGGCCTTGGCAGGGGCCACGTGTTTGAACGGGCCCGCTGTTGTGGCTCGAACGTACCGAGGCCTGAGTCCAGACCAAGTTCAGAGAGTTGATCCATTACCGCGCTGGTCACTTCCGCTGTTATCGTAAGCTAGGCAGTGCCACAACCGTCACGAATAGCTTTCTTTAGCCTATTTAATCGTTCAATTGGTTATCTTTTTCTCCAACAACTTTTAATTTTTCACTACTTCTAGCTTACAACTTTCTCGGCACCTTCAAAGCGATTTTGTTGAATCAACGCCGTCGTTGTGGTTTACGTCGCAACGAGTATAGCTAGTCCAAAAAAGCTCAAAGCAATAGCAATATTTTCAATCCCCGCCTTTCTTCTTCCTATATTATACTGTTGTTATTATCACAGGCCGATAGATGTTAGTGTCAGTAATAATCCCTATTGACTCACTTGGCTTGCACTTCTTGCCGATCTCTCCTTGGCTTCTGAACCATACGCCGATGACGCTGCGGTTGCTACAGCCGCCGCTACTACTACTACTACTACCGCTGCTGCGGAGGGCAGTAGCAGCAATTTGAGTCCTTGCCGCGTTGTCCTGGCTGACCTAATATGTGCCGCTCACTCTGCACTCATGAGCCACGACCCACCTGTGTTGGGGGTTGCTGGCATTGGCACTTGTAGGTCCAGCAGCGGCGAAGGCAAACGATAAGTTCAAGACGTGCGAGGTCACTTAATCGACAACGACAGGGTTATTCGCTTGTATTTACCATTAACTCAACGCGCACTACATAACAACCGAACTAATAACGCTAGAGCTATTCCTTGTTGTTGTCGGTGTCGTCGTTATCGCCGTCGTCGTGAGTACCACCTCGAATGGTGCTTCCGAAGAAGACGACGATGAGGGCCAGCTCGTGGAAAGTGGCTCCCGAACGCTGACAAAGACACCGAAGACAATAATAGATCAATCGAGGTTGCGCAGGTTTCCCTTATAACCTCATCTCAGTAGTGAGCGGCGCGAAGATGTTGCTTTGGCAGGTAGTGATGGCCTTCGACAGCGACGAGCGGCACCGGTACAACGAAAGGGATATTCCGTATGTGAGGCGAAAAGAGATGGCTTTTTTCCTGCTTAGCCCTTTCAGCAGCCTCGTTTCTTTCCTCCGCACTGACTGATGGACGTTACCGGATTTCGGAGTAACGACTGCGCTGCACTCCCGCCTCGACTTCACAGCGGGCGCGCAGAGCAGCGCGGACAACGGCGAGGACGATCACGATGGCACAGATCACTTACTCTATGTACATGTATAGCTCTTCACCTGCAGCAAACTTCTCTTCGCAATAGTATTACTATAGCAAAGATTGGGCTGGTCTCTTAGTCGATTGGCTGTCCTTGTGGGGTAAGCCGGCACACGGCACCGCAAAATACTCCGGTAACGTGTTGTTTGAGGAGAGAACGCCAGCCGCTGCTATTTGATATCTGGCCTCGGCTTGGGGCGGCCGTGGCGGTGACGGCTGCGGCGGCGCCAGCGGCGGCGTTGCCAGCGGCCACACCGACGCCACTCCGGAGCAGCACTGCGCGTACAACAAGTGGTTGTGGCTCCTCCGTTCGACGCGCCACCTGATGACTCCTACGAGTGAGCAGCAGCAGCAACAGCAACAGCAGCAGTAGGAGCAGCGCGCTGTGCGCCGTCGACGTCGTAGTTCAGCAGCGCCTAAAACGACATCGGCCGGATGGTACTAGCGCTGAAGCTGACGTGCTGTGACGGCTTCTCTGGATCTCCTTCAGGGTCGCCCCGGCCTGGTCTGGTCCGGTCCGCTGCTGCTGCTGCTGCCGCCGCCACCGCCGCTACAGAAGCAGCAATGTGTGCGCTCCCTTCTCTAATGCAACGCGCCTTTCTCTCGTCGAAAGTGAACAGGTATTTATGGCCGGCGGCACATACACGCATAGAGACGCACATGCGGGCACAGGCGTCAGTGGACTGACAGATCATGGACTGATGCAGCGCATTTACTGCTGGTTCACTTGTTGGCCTCAACTATCGTCGCCATCATTGACCTCAGCACGAATTGAGTCTCTGCGAAAAATGCTATAACGTTGCCTTGCACTTTTCTCTATTAAGTTGCCCCTCGGTGTCTGGCGTTTTCGTACCGGCAATAGTAATAGGCATCACTTGTAATTGCAGGACACCTTATTCCTGTCGCATACTGGATCATTACACAATGGAAGCTGTTGTGGCCAAACAGGTAGCTGTTGTCGCCGTGGTTGTCGTTGAAGGAAGTTACGCGTAATGTCACCTGCGGATAACTCCGCAGCGCGCTCACGAGCAATTTGCCCTCTCAACGGCGGCGGCGACGACGAAGTATGACGCACAATTGCCACGGACAGAGGCACGCTCTTACCAACCACACTATACACAGAATTAAATAATAATGCAATCAACTACAGTAACCATGGATATATCTATACTTCACTAGACGCGAAGCACCGTATCCTTTAGTTCACCGAGTCAGCGACGTCACGCGGCTAGACATTTGTCGTTTCACTAACGACTTCGCAACAGCGTGCTTTTGCTGAAACAAGTTCACACGAATACATACAAATCGTCGACTGCTGCTCTACTTGGTTGGAGTTTCTACGTGTCGTTTGCTGATTCCGTCTTTCGATATGGGTGTTGCCTCCTTGAAACGCTGCTCGTTCAAGCTCAGCTCAACCGCAGGTGTTTCTAAAGCGCGATTTGTTCTCCTCGAGTTTTACATAAATATCTGTATGCTCACAGTCCTCCAGCTAACACGAGTATGTATGTGATTTACAGGAAGAGGTGGCACCACGCGTGCTCGCTCACTAACTAACTCACGGTCACAGTCGCACGAACCTTTTCTCTTCGCCTTCTGTTAACAGTTGATCAGGTAGAGTTTTCTGTACTGATGTCGCTTGCCCTCGTTGCGTGGTCGGCCAATTACTTCGTTTGGCATCCTCAGCAAAATTCAGCTTCGTCGCACAGCTTTCGTTCGACAGCGGAGTGAACTGGAGAAGGACAGTTCAGATCAACTGAACTTATCCTACTTCTGTGTGCGTCGCTAGTTTTTTCTCCGTTTATTTCTCAGCGATTCATGCATGTCAACAGTATTGCAACTGTCTGCCTCTACCAGCTATACAGCAGTTCTCAGATCAGTACAGCGCAGTAGACAACCGTCGGTCTACGGCGAGACTTCTTGCCAAACAACATGAGAAGACAAGCAGCCTCCAGCGTCCTCTGCTTTCTTTACCCTTCTTTTGCGCCTCTTTGCCGCCGCCGCCGCGGCCGGAGCAGCAGCGGTTCTTGTAGTCGTTCAAATAGTGGGAGTGGCTGGTGCCGCCTGCTTGCACCAGCGCTCGCTCAACCGCTCGCCTGCCTCGCTACTAGTCGCCTCGTCCGTCCAGTCTGTGACACTTCCCTTCTCCGCTATTTCGAGCAGCTCTATAGAGGCTGCTGCCACCGCCGCCGCTGATGATGATGATGGCGACGGCTGCTGCCAGCTACTTTCCTCTCACTTGCGCCTGTCGCGCCGCTGGCGCTTTTGCCCTAACAGAGAGCACGCTCCTCGCATATGTCTGTATCGTTGCACATGCACTTGTCGCTCAGCCGGTGGCTCGGAGCTCAGTTACTGCCTGCCTAACTTCCATCGGCGTATGCCGTCTTTTACCATCTGTGCTATATGCAGCTTGTGGCCAGCAGCAGCAGCAGCAGCAGCAGCACGTACCAACCACGGCAAACTAACAGCGCCAGCGGCCACCGTCGCTACTGCTACACTTAGCCCTGCGCGACCCTCGCCTTCGGTGCCAGCCACTCGCCACTGCCTCGTTTCACAGGCGCGCCAGCAGCGGCGGCGGCGGCGGCCGTGTTGTTGGTCGCCGGCGGAGCGAAGGCTAAGGGCCGCTCTGTCCCCGTCTCGTGTTGCTGTCGTCGACTGCTCGCCCTATCTATCCCGTGCGTACGTGTGCCCCGTCACCGGCCAGCGCGAAGAGCAACGAGTTGCGCGATGGTCGGTTCAAGCAGCCGCCATCGCCACCGATGAGAAGGAGCAGCCGACCGATGGAATAACCACGACTAGTTGCGGGAAAAGCAGCGTTACGGGTCCTAACGCGGAGCCCGCGCGTTTTGAGGCGGTGGCGGCAGTTGTAATAGCTGAACGTGGCAAGCTAGCAGCCGTCAGCCGTCAATAGTTATCCCGTATGAAAAGCCAGGTGATGACGTTACCGAACATATAGAAATTGCCACCTATCATGGACTGGACAGTGGCGCTGTCGGCGACAGGCGGGCCACGCGCGCGGGCGCGCTAGCAACGGCCCCTAGCGGTCGCCGGGGCAACATGAATGATGATGACAACTGCTCTCTGTCTACTGATCTTCTCAACAGGACACACTGATGGTGGATGCTGTTGTTTGGGTAAAACTGTTATAATTTATTAAATATTGAACCATAATAGTCTTATTGCATTGTTAGTGCTAGCGATGATGGCGGTGTTTATGATGATGATTGAGAGCAGGTATTGGAGCTTTTTTGCTGGTTGTGAGTAGCTGACTGTAGAAGCCTGATGTAGGTAACGTCCCGGCCTGTGTTGATACCCGTTCTCGTAATGGTGCTGTTAGTGACTGCTGCGCCTGCAACCCCTAGACATGCAAACGGCACGACGATTTTCAAAGAAAGCTGCTGCGATACATCTCAGCTGCATACACACACACACACATATAGAAACAGGCACTCATTAGCATAAACAAACATTGAGAAGGGAGAGATATAGATAGACGATGGTGGTTCAGTAGTGTTTGTGAACAGTTGCGGTGGATACTTGTAGAGTCTAATCGGCGTTTCTGTTATGTCAGATATAATGTTATAAACGATGCTCCATTATTCATTTGCCGGTTTCATTTGCACCGCTTTATTGTACCGCTGCTCTAATTGAGTACCGATTTTAGCTAGTCTAGGAAACGAAACTTTCTGGTCGACTAAGTCCATTGACTTACTGGGTTAGTGTCTGGCGCGACAATGCGTACCGCAAGTCACTTTCCAGCGCCAGCTGCACGCACCGAAAACACCTGTAGGAGCAGACGGTGCGCCGCTGCCGGCGGGTTGGGTTTGTCGTAATGGGAAAGAGTAGTCTCGATAAAAATAAACAGTCTACGCAAAAGAGTCAGGTGGATCCGTTACGTGCATCGTTCGTCTGTGTGAACGCTGCGAGTAGTTGTATTCGTGACGATCACAAATCCTTCGGACGAACTCACACAGTTGTCACTCTAGTGCAACTGCGTGTCATGCAACGGTCGCATGGCGTGAGCCGATCCGTACACAGGAAGGTTTTCTGATTATTTGAATAAATACAACAAATCGTGCTTTCGATGTTGCTTGACTGCGATCTCGAGCGCCCGAATGCATATCAATATCATGTATAGTCGCTGCTCGACTTTTGACTCGTTCTTGAGCTATTCACCTCCTCTCCAGCCTTTAGAGGTAGCGAAGTGACAAACAATAATGCTACCAACAAAAGCAACAACAGCTGGGCAATAGCAAGGGCATTCGTGGTGCTAATCGACCGCGGGTCACTTTTCATTTCGCTCGAACAGAAATTATGCTAAAGGCTCTGCTAATTAGGGGTTCAGTTTACAGTTATGCGAACTCCATGCCCGGCGCCCCGAGTCTAGTTCGGGACGGCTGCCATAATAAGCCTTAGTCGAAGTGAGGGTTTAGAGGAGTCCGTCATTCGTTTGTAGTCAGTCGATGGGCCATGCTGCGGTAGTATCATGTTGTGTAGAATGAGACGTGTGTATGTTCTATATAGAAGCGCTATCTCGAGGGCTGTTGTCGAATTTGCGCTATTTCACGGATCTATTGTTATTAATAGAATTCTACTAGTGTGAACGATTTGTAGTATAGTCTACGGAAATCGCACCGTTTCACTGCTACAGACTGCATACACGACCTTTGCTGCTGTTACCATTTTGACAGGCGATCAGCTGACGTCGATACCTTGCCTGCAGACTTGAACTAGTCGTTAGATTCCTCCTGAATCCGCAGCGTAATGCTCTGAGCAGCATCTATGGGCACTACTACCGACACGATGTCATGCTTTGATAGACCCGCTGAATAATAAGAGGAGCGAACGATATCTTTAGCTTCGGAATGTTTGTGAATGTATTCTGAATGTATTATTGTGCCCATGCTGTCAGCGGAAGAGCGTGTTTGTTTGACTACGGTTTGACTGTACTTCGTTCACATCCACTATTGTCTTCAGAAATACTCGTAGGTTCTTTACTGCGGTTACAGTTCATGCTGCCAACTTCTATCGTTCGCGATCGGATCTCTGCCGACCGATTATACTAAAATCGACATCGTAATCGCCTCCGGGGGAGGTAAGAAGTTGTACGTGGCGGTCGTTAGCGACTTCGCCGCTTGTGTATACACTGCTGTCGTCCCGTAACAGGACAGCGGCAAATCGGGCGGCCGGTTGATCCTGCCGTTGTTGCAACGGGATCTCGAGCGAGAGGAAACTGATCAGCCGGTGTGATCGACTGTCATTCGCTCAGTCATTGAGTTGGCGAACCTGTGAAAAAACACGAACGTGTGCCACAGCTAATAGAATACCGCATAGTCTCTAACTGGACCTGTCTGATTGTGTGGCCGACGTAGCTGGCAGGGTTTTGTGCCTAGCTGCGACTTTCAGTTCTGTCACTTTGCCGTCTTCCCTTTGCTGCGTTAGTTGTATTTGGAGATATCCTCATTGCTTTGGGGTGTTTTAGATATTTGTCACAGGATCAACGACGAGTGCTCCCCACTGCAGCAACAGCAGCATCTGCCGCTGTTGGAATCATCGTTCGAGCGTCGCGGGTATCCATCGGTGCGACCCAGCAGTCGCCTTTCAGATAACCGTCACCCAGGCAGGCGGGCAGGCGCGCAAACAGGGAGCGCCGATCATCCGACGAATCTATTGCAGCAGCTCTGACGGATCTCCAGTCAGTGAACAACTTCGACAACAAGTCACGTCGTTTTACCGCGTAAGTATGTTACGATGTTGTGCCGTTTTGCTACTTTTCTGGCCGTAGCCACCAGTCCCGTGTGCTTTGCGTATCAGTCCTCGACTGGACTGCCACGAAGATCGACGAGCACCAGCGCGGCTGGAACAGTACCAATCGAAATGTCGCCTTACGACTCTGTCTCTCTCTTCGACTGCCAGCTCTACTAGCGCCACACGGTCACCCACACGCACGCATATATCCAAACAAATATACACACACAAAAACACGCTACTGCAGCTGCAGCAGTCAACGTTTTTGTTTCTCTTCCTGTTTGGCTCGGCCGTAGCTACTGGACACCACTGCTCGTAGCCGTCGCCACTGCCGCCGCGGCAGCAGCAGCAGCAGTACCTATGGGTCGCGTCTTCCAGTACGACGATCGCTTTGGCTACCCTCACTGCAATCAGCACCGGCACGCCACCTCGTCAGCACGTCGCACCTGGATAGACAAACGGACGGAAAGAATACAATCCGTCAGTAGGATTGTCTGTCGTCCTGTGTGCCGATGCCCACAGTAGCAGCTGCAACCGGCAAAAATTCTGTGATTGTGCCATCGTGCTACCTATGAGCTGAGCTTTTTTTTTTGCCATTATCACCATCTGTAACGGGATAACGAACGCACCGGTGTGCGCGAAACGCGCTTTGCGAAGTCGGAAAATCTGGTGCCGTTTAATCTTCTAATATTCTCATTACATAATACAACTGCTACTATTGCTGCTGCTGCTGCTGCTGCAACGGTACAAAAGCTGTTGCTAATGTTGACATCTGATAATAATTAGTACTATACAGTTAAAACACCGTGCCGCACCTCCGCTAAAAACACAACAGTTTGTGAGAACGCGTCTAACCGGTGCTCGGGCAATTAGACGTTATAATTTTGTTGGAGGTGGCATCTTGCCGGAAAATCTTTCTCTCTCTATTGCTCATGCTACTCGAACAACTTCTAGAAAAAAAGTCAGTCGGCTGTCGAATTGAACAAATAATTGTATGAAAATTGTTGTTTTTAACGTTTCCCGTTCTGGCTGGATCTATTAATCTTGTCCTTTTCCTTTGCGTGAATTTCGTCGTCGTCTTCTGTTGACGGCTTCTTCTCTCTCCTAATTCTCCTTGTACCTCTAGCACGCTTCTATCACTTTTTTCCGAAGACTTGTTACGACTATTGGTTCGCTGTTGTTGAAGCGCATTTGCGGCCTTTTCCACTTCATCTGCAATGACCACGACAGGTCGTCAGCATTTTGATCATTTTCAGCAACAGTTAGTTTGCCAGTCGAATACCTCCTCGCACTCGAACCACGTGCCCATTACTGCAACTAGTTCATCTGCAAACACTTCACCAATTTCTACCAGTTTCACTCGTAGCACTCCCTCATCTTCTTCTTTTACTGCTAATACAACTTTCATCGCCCGTTCTTCAGAAGCGTGTCCCTCCCCGCAGCCGCTTCCTTCGGGTTCTGCCAGCCTCAACCACGATCTTGTCCACCCCCACCGCCTACGTTATCACAGACCACAGCAGCAGCGTCACGCGGAACAGCAGCATCATCTGCCCCAGCAAGAGCAGCCAAAGCACAGCAACGAACAAGGAGGCCATAATCGAGGCCTCCAATACGTGGAGCACTGTCAATCTTCACTGTTTCAGCGGCTCGTGTCCGCTCACATTAGCTTGATGCACAAATACGCCGGTTTAGCTTTCCTGTTGATCGTGTTGGTGGGTGCTTACAGAGTTTCGGGAGTGCGTTGCAGCCGGTTCAAGGATTATAACGAAGCTGAGCAACGCGTAGTCATGGCCGTGACTGATGCGTCTGAGCCTGATGGTTTCAGGCTGGCAACCGTCAATGAAGAGCTGATCAAATCACTCAGCGCCGACGATGACATTTTACTCGATTCGTACCTTGGTGCGTTTCGCGAAGTGTGCAAAATCTTCAAAGAGATGGGCACCGTATTCAACTTTGTCACCAGTGACCTCGAGGACAAAATCAAGATTTTAGAGGAATACCGTGCTCGAAATGACGTTGGTAAGTATCAACGGACCATGGGCTATTTACGACTGGTTAAAGGTGATATCAATTTGATAGTATATCTGCTACGGTAAAAGTATATTTAGTACTATGTTAAACTCTAATGACAACTGGTATGCGCATAAGGGTACTTACCTAAGCAGGCTAACCTTGTGCCTAGGTGCGTTAGGTCAGACTGCTGTTGATTCCGATTCAACACAACAACATTCATTTAATATTACATCTAAGATGCATGGCTTGTCTAGAACATGCTTCTGTAGTGAGGGTGCAAACAATGCATTTATCGGTTTCCATTGATGTCACGTGAAATGAGGGCAATTCCGTTTGGTGACGTCGATGTTAATGCGTTTTGTCATTGGCGTTTATTGACGGTGGCAAAAAGTGTGTTTATAGTAATTCCTATAACGAGGACCCATTGCTATGAAAAGATGCCATCAATGCTACTCCACACGATTGGAATAACGCGTAGCGAAACTGAAGCCTCATTTGTTTCCTAGCGACGCAGGGGAGTATTGTCAGTATCAAATTGTGTCTATTACATACGAAAGAGTATGGCTGCTTACAGTTACGTACGTGATCTACGTCAACGATTCTAATCATACTCAGGCGGTCTAACTATCAAATCGTAATACGTTGGTTTTATCACTAAATTCGTAAACAATAGGTGGCCTATTGGCGTTTATGTTGGCTGAAACTTTTACTCAGGTATGGTAAATGCTAGCAGCTCTTCTTCAGATTGAGACAAAGAATAGAAGTATTTAGCGCTCTACATACATTCAAATATTCTAATTGACGTTACGGACGTATGCCCTTAGTAGCAATATTGATGGGTTAAACTGTCCCTAAATTGGAGAATCCTTCGACTGTTTTCAAATATTAGGTTGTCGCACTGATCGCAAATGATCTTTTTTAGCGCCACCCAAATGGACGCGGCTTTAAACTTAGCCTAAAGATGTTATAGCCCTATGCGGAAAAAAAGTATTAAAAAGTTATGCTCTATATATAATAGGTAAGAAAAAATGGCTAAAATTATAATTGCCACGTGCTTACATACAACTTGTTGAGGTGAAATTATTGCGTTTGCTGTCATAAAGTTTAATTATAAGATTTCGAGAAGTCCGCATTCACATTATATGCGAAAAAACGTAGATCGAGTGGGCGTACTTTGTAAACGCGTAAAAATACATTATCGTGCTAAGAATGATTTTTTTGAAAATTAATATTACACACATTTTCTGTTAAGGACTTACTTAAGGTAAAATTCAAAATAGCCAAACATAGCTGTCACACACAAAAATGTCCCACATGCTCTACAATCTATAGGTAGTACTCAGCTTTATCCAGCCAGTGGGTCAGTTTTGTAGGTAGTGCTGAAACATATGTAAAATATAAAAACTGATACCTTAGTTTAAGGAGTTGCCCTCTGCATGTCCCAATTTCAGGTGACGTTCACATCTGAACGAATTTTATACGAGATGAAGTTAAGACATTACTTTGGACCTATCTTAGATAATAAATGTCTAGAGTAAACTTTAGGTAGCGCAAAACAGTAGTAATACTATTAAAGAACCGAAATCAGATTGTTAAAATTACTTGAGGACTAAGGTTTAGGTAAGACGTTACAGATTTTTTTTTGTTATTTTGAAGCTTTAATTGAATATATAGTATAATATTTGTATTCGAATGAAAACTCTGCTCAATAATTCACCATTTGAGCTCAGCGTCGTCAGCCATTTAAGTGAGAAATTTTTACTACGTAACCAGGCTTCACTTCAACTAAAAGGGCTTTCTAAAGTAAGTGACATTGTGTGCTATCCCCAAGTGCTGCTTTCAGCTGAGCATATGGTGCTTCCAAGAAAAACCTTTAGCATTGATATGGACTACTTCCTAAAAATCTTAACTGTAGAAATATCCACCTCCGCCCAAAATCGCTTTTCGTTCGAAGGATTACTAAATGTTTATCGATAATGGGTATGCCCTTAGCTGAACAATACTTTTACTATTAATGACTGACGTTTAGAGGAACTGACTTCAGAGGATTGTAGCTGAGATTCGACGATAAGTGCTCTTTATGCAGTCTTAGTAAGTTGAGAGTTCGTCGGATCGTAGCTTGCTTTTAGTCTGAATTATTGTTAGTTTTTTCAAGAATTTTATGAGCGTTTTTATTTGAGAACGTCACGTGCAAGACTCTAGCCTATCCTTTAGATTTAATTCAATAGATGGTTTTCATCAAAAATTAGCCGCCAAACTTCACTGCTCTTAATACCCCTGACAGACCATAGCATTATAAAGCATCACTCCTTAAATGCTTTCTCACCCACACGTCTGGTCTTGGCTAATTGATCGAATAGACCCAAAGTTCGATCTGTTTAAAACAATTCCGCCTTGTATTATTATTATTTTTCGCTGAATTCTATCTAAGGGTGAACGTAACAAAGATGATGATGCTAGTATATACCAGAAAATTGCATATACAATTTAAAATAGAACATGGCTCTTTGATCGTGGCGAGGTTATTGTGCACTTTCCTAATTTAAAACGGACGCTTTTAAACCTTAACAACATTGTTCAAATTAAATTTGAAGCCCCAATTTTAGGTGGAGAGGGTAAGCAGGCCCTGAAGCGTACGTTCTTATTTGAAAAAAAGGCTACTTCAGTTTGTCATTTTCATCATTCAGTCATTTTGACTTAAAAACAAAAAGCCTGAAATGACTATTGCATAACAGTCCTAAAGAAAGCTTGCAATTTCATAATAGTATTTTTTGAGCGAACGACTGAGTTCGTATCCTGATATCAATGTCAATCAGTATGGCAAAAGATTCTCTGTCAAATGAATAAGGCAACTAAAAATCCGATAACAGAGTTTGTACTTTTACGATGATAGTCATGACAGCCTGAACTAATCGCTGGACGTAGAAAGAAATTTAGTAATAAATACTTTACTTTGTTCCCAGGACGTGATAATCTTTAACAGCCACATAATGAATAGACCTCTATGTTTTTTGTTGTTCTTTTTCTGTCCGTCTGCTTGCCTTTCTATGTTTGATTAAAATCTAGCCGAGCATTTTAATTCGCTTTCATCGATGATGTCTTACGAGATTAGGACCGGTGCGATTTCTATACGCCAGCCACCGTCGGGCTGTCGAACATGGCTGCGCCTCCATCGAGCCCTACAGTTTGTCACAATGTTCTTCTACCGTTTAGCTAGTGTCGACTTTAAAGAGAAGATGACCAGTCTGGCCCAGGACTGTTACGAACAAACTCTGGCAAAGTATCATGGGTATCTCATCAGAAAGGTCCGTATTCATACTGTCCAATTTTTTAACATGACAGCTTTTAGTTTTAACTCGCCTGATTTGCAAGCACTTTTAAGTAGCTAACACAATATAAAATATGAGAAAAAACTATCAGACTTAAATTATGGCTTCAGCGTAGAGTTAGTAACATATTGTTAAATCTATGTGTCCTGAAAGTAGAAGTAATTAGCATTGATTAAAAGTTATCATAATATTCAAAATACGGGACTAAAAACCGCACTATGAGAGACTTAGTTATAGAGTCAAAATTTCGTAAAAAAGAGCTGGGAATGATATAGCTGTTTAGGATTTACTATTATAATTCTAGTAGAGGACGAGATATACATAATAGTTTATTTGTAATTATTTGAACTTAACGCATAGACTGAGTCTTCGGTTGTTTATGACTATAGGGTGCGTCACTGGCGATGTATGCGCTTCCAACGGTCGAGGCGATGTTCTTGAAGGCACGTGACAATAAAGCTGACGTTCGGCCTCTTTTGCTCAGCGTGGGGGACAACGCTGCTCGAGTGTACAATCTCACCCAGAAGCTGTACAAGCAACATGGCCTATTGGACCTACCCTGAGAGCTTTTGGCATTTAGATTTGAATTGCTTTGCCCAGTGTCAATTACCGCGATGCCAATATTGAATATAAGAGAGCAATATTATGCACAACTTCATATTGGCAACTAATGAACAAACAAATATAAACGAGCAATGAATTCCAGAAATAGCCATTGCTCATCATCATCATCGCAACACAATAATCATCAGTAGTCATTGTTTTGGCTGCCGGTAATTACGGTCGAGACCTTCCTTCCAGATACTTTTACATAGCAGGCAGAATTTAGATGAATTCACAACAGCAATTCAAATAATTCTCAGTATTGCCAGAGTAACGTATGTATCTAGTTTTATCATTTTATTAATTTTGCCTCGTATCTCGCTTGAAAAAACGTTTTCGGGTCCAACAAGCACCAGACTTATTGATACCATTTTTAAACTCATAGTCAACACTATTGTCCTGCGTTACCTCAAAAGCAACAAAGGTAATATCAGTTTTCCTTGCTAACGAGTTTAATTAAAGCCCAGTCTTTGTAATGTTTAGCACAACTGGTTCTTAACTATACACTTGGATAATATTGTATAATACAGCCGCCAAGAGCTTTGCAAAGTGGCCTTAATTTAACAGATAAAAAAAACCTTATGAACAACACATTCATGTTTTTTGAATGAGATCTTTGATATCATACTACAGAAACGTAATGCGAGAGAAAGCAAGGATGATCATCTGTTTTTCAAAGTAAAAAAAGGATAGATGAGTAGAGTTTTTAGGCGAACTTTGATTTTTAAGGTGTATTTGAACACGTCTGAAAAACATGCATCATGTGCAATATCTATGCGCATTGAAACTCTACTTAAGATTCTCGAATTCTGTTCTCAACTAACATTTAGAGTAATGGACCACTACGCCGGTAAGTACAAAAACAGTATTTTTCACACATTAGTTGAACTGCATAAGTGAAGCTTTTACGGATGCACGCCGAGGAAGCTACGATAAAAATGACAGAGCTGCAAAAAGAAATGATTGCAAGAAGTTGCACCAGATGTGTGCAATATTATTCCAGAGGCATATGAAAATATTTTTGTACAACAATAGTAATTCGGTACACATACGCATGTTATATATTGTTGTACAAAACACATACGATTATATATATATAATCTGTGACATGTATTAAGCTGGTGTGCAATTTAAATGGTTCGTCTTTCAACCCAATGACCTGTTTTAGGAAAGTAGAACCTTACAGCGTTAAAATGCTCAACATAGGTTTTCGTTGTGATAATGTAACAGAGCCGCCGTTCTAAGGTTGAAGCTCATCAGAGCCCCTCCCTCATTTTAGGGAATGTTCAGCTTTCAGTAACTATTTATTACGCTTGTTTTATTAGATAGATAATAATAGTTAATAAATACGAGCCCACCACGACAAGCTTAAGCATTTTACCATTTCTTATACAGAGTATCAGAACAGTCTATCAAGCTCAACCTCCCAGCTGCCAGCACACAAATAGAGTGAAAGGGAATAACATAACGTACACCCTGTAGTGCATTTTCAAATAAATAGGCTCGCACAAAAATTAATCAAAATCAGTGACGCTGTTAGTAGCGGCTCAACATGTTGGTAGCTAAATCAAAATGAACCTAAGGTATAATAGCCTGTATAAAATATGACAAAACATTGCACACTACACAGATAGAGACAGTCAGTGGTCCATATACAGATGTTTCATATGAATCGTTTAGCTTATATAGTATAATCGTTTAGTTTCAAATTAATACAACGATAATAGAAACTTTAACCTGGAACTGCTAGGTGAATAACCGATATATATATATATACGTTATATATATATATGTGATCAAGAGAAAAACAATTAGCGGAAGTTTTAGTGTGTTGTATTTCTTACCGATGCTTAGAATTACAACAACGTTTATTACTGTTAGGATGACACATTCAGGTTGGCACTTTTTGACTTCCTACACTTTTCGAATAGTAAACTTTAACTCTATAAAATTGTTTAACAATGACAACAAATACAAGCAATATTTATATACATACAAACAACGACTTATCTGCCTTTTATTTTAGGTAAACATTGTATCTGTTTGTTATTCTATATGTAGCGTTATCTTTTATTTACGTTAATCAGGCAAATTTATGTGCAGCAATACGCTGCATTCAGATATGTGGCCACTAGTTATCACAATTCAATACAGGCCACCACCAACCGCCTTCGAATATTTCTTTCACCGAATCTGAACAAGGGCAAACAAAATCAATTTGTTACAGATCACTAAATCGAATTGTGGGTATGAAATTTAAAACTTCGGCTTAAACCTATGCCGTCAGTAACTATGAAACATCAACTGATAATATGCTATGTTCGTTTATGAGACGAACACAAAATATTCGTCTGTCCCGCGACAAGTTTCAATTTGAAGCCTTATTTAAAGGTTTGCTTAGTTCTTCAGTGACAATATACATAGCTTGCATTGCCCTAATAGAAAATGGCAGCGATATAAAAAAACGACTTATTACTGTGCATCAAAGATCGGCAACTGAAATGTGGTAGTAGCGGCCAGTTTTCGTGAGCTACTCGATCAGTAGTGAATCTCTATGCTTTCGCGCTTAATTCATGTAAATCTCCATTGACCACGTGTTGATAGACTCAACAACAGACTTTAGTTAACGCTTTGAATAAATATTCTGTAATAGCATAGCTATCACGGCTAACTTAAACGCTTTTGTCATAAAGAGCATATATATATATATATATATATATACATATTAGAAGAATTCCTATTAGTTGCAGCACGTTATTCGTTCTAACAGGTTTCAAACATTCTTAATTCCCTGAAACGTCTTAGAATACAGCTGATACATATGATTTTATCCTGTTGCCTACAAGTGCTACTCGCAAGGTTTCTTCGGCTATGTTTTCCCAGCTATATACACCTAATTACTTCACCTGTTCTCCATTCATTCCTATTATCATGCTCCAATATATCCCCATAACTTAATTTCCCTGTGTATATTCCACGTGCTCAATGAATATTACTATGGGCTAAGCGCACTAAATTTGGAATTCGCTATTGGCCGAACAGCACGCGAGGAGTGTCCAATATTGCAACAGTCGCGACTGTCAATGTTTGCTTGGCGTCTGCGGGCTCAGCTTCAGTAAAAAATACTTAGGGCTGTGCATACATACAATACAGGGAGTAACTATACCTATAAACCCTGAACTTGCCACATACGTCAGACAGATAGTTCTCATGTGATATAATTAGGTACCAGAATGGATAATGCTTCGTATTTTTACTCCTCCGTACCTGATGCTACCTCGTATACCGTCACCACATTTTTCAAACTATCACTGACTATCCTGATGTACTTGTTGAGACTGTACACGTAAACTGCGTAGGTCCTATCAATAGGAACTGCATTTGTGTAGCAGTCTCATTTGTTCAAGGGCCAGCAACGATTCACGCATTTGTAATACACTTCTTACGAAATCAAATACCCAGGAATTTGTTTTCAGTATAATAAAGACTAATCATATATACCAGTGAAACCAGACAGTAACGATAGTTAACCGCGTAAATGCTTCGTTGTAAAACTGAACTCCCGCTCTATACTATGTATAATAAACTTCACAAAATTTCGTTCATTTGTCTCATTCAAACTGAGCTTCAAACAACGTCTCGTTTTCCGACAGGTAAGCCACAAGTAATGTTAAGTGTCGTCTCAAAGCGTCAGCTTTTGTTTGCGGCATCCTGAAATGTGGGACCAGAAAAGGTATTTGGCTTAACAACCTCACTAGGTGATACGCCCCATAGACTTGTGCAGGCCAAAGCCCATTTTCGGCCATTCTCCACTTCGTGGCATTTTCTAACTCAGAAGTGGCGGGCGACGTTGCGGATCTCCACGATGTGATGGTGGCGCTATCGCTTTGATCTTCGTCCTCGCGCTTAAGAGTACCCGATGCAATCGAAGCATGTTGTGTTGATATTCGAAGAGAACGTGCCCGATGGGTTTCATTGTCCCATGCCTGTGGTATTTTGTTGGCAATGAAGCTGTGCTCAAGTTGGGCTAACAGCAGCTCAAGTTCCGAGGTACGCCGCGACTGGCGTTGCTTTTCCTGGGCATCTTTGTTATACGTCAAATCCTTCAATAGAGCAAACTGTTTTAACTCTTCGTTGTACAGCAACAGGCGGTCGCATAGATTATTGAATAGAATTCGCAACCCGTCGACTGTCTCTTTGCAGAGTTCAATCTCAGTTTTTCTATCAATTATCACCATCTGGCTACGCGAACGCTTCATATTGCTTTCAGTAGTTGGAGCCCGAACGTAGTGCAACTGAAAAGCGTAATGCTGAACGTAATTCTCCAGGATCGACACTACGTCACGGCTACACGGAAGTTTATGCAGTTTTCCTTTGTTCTTTACCAGGTCTTGTTCGTATACGAGCTTCTCACGGAGTGGGTCAGGTAACGACAAAGAAAAGGTCTCACAGATTGCCTCGACATCACTATCCTCGTCTGAGCCACTGTCTTCTCGGGACGATTCGCTAACGGTCGAAGAACAGCCGTTGTTACTACTATGAGTATTGTTTAAACGGCTGCGTTTCTTCTTTGGCATCCGTTTCTTGGCCTCTGCGTTAAGGTCGGCTTGAAGCTGTCGATTCTTCTCGTTGTCTTCAAGGAGAAGTTCTGGCGAGATGTAACGATCCCATGAGTTGCTCCAACCGAGAAAATGAATGTAGTATTCTACGTCAGCTTTTGTTTTGTTGACGCGAAGAATTTTTGCATCATATAGAACGCGTAGTCGGGTTGGATTTGGGTCATAACACAAAACCCTTTCACCTTCCGAAAATAGCTTGCGCTGCATTTTTGTATCGGGGCACGGGATGACCAAGCAGATGTGATACACTGGCGCTTCTACACCGTTTAGGATGCACAATGCACTGAAATACAACAGTCAGAGAGCCCGCGATTATGCATTGCTGCAGAACGTTAGGATTCGATAGGTTTCTGTTTCTTTGTTAATTTCATTTTTATTCATATTAAAGTGTACCACATATTGAACTATAAATATCATCAGCTTTTGAAATTGCCCTAAATATGCAAGCTGCATGTAAAAAAAATCATGAAAATCATCAAAGCCATATATATATATATATGGAGTAGTGGGTTTAAATAGGGAATTTGTCTTATGGCTTTTCATGGAAGTGTACCAAAACAACGAACAATACTTCTACAAATGTTTTGCATGTTATAAAACTATTATTCCTGATGTCCATGTTTATTTAATACAACCACCATCCAGCACGATTACGTCCTCAATTCGGGATCTAAAGAACTAACTAGTGATTTTCAGTATATTTCTTTTCTAGTCTCGCAACTGCGTCAGACAAGTAGGTTATAACTCATTAAAATGCTGCTCAGCTGTGCTATATGTGCAAACCAATGGGTTCAAAAGGGTTTTAAACAGTCAAAACGTCGTAAGTAGACTAGCCATCGGATTTAATTTAAACTAGTTGACAACTGACATTCTCTAAAAAGGCTGTCTATTTATGTGACAACGTTTTAGGTGAATAAGAAACAGGATTTTGAGCCATTGTAATGGATTTTCAAGCCTTCTTAATTTAATCTTCAGTAAAAACCTTCTGGTTTGCTCGCTGAATTTTATTATTTAGGAGTTAAGTGAAAATAATGCGAATTGTTGATTTTAGGCAAAAAATGTGCTTTCCAATCTGGCTGAATATTCGTCCATTACAAAGAAAAGGAAAGATAATACCTAATCTTAGCTCATATTTTCAAAACGACGCATTGTCGTTCGCCATGATGAGTTCCTTGTTTTGTTCTAGAAAGAACTGGTTTTCTTCTGCTATCAAAAGCAGCATATGAGCGCATGCTCATTACGACAATCAAAGTAGTATTCAAACAAAAAAAAACATACGCAGTGGTTGTATTCTAGCTGTTGTTACACTGCAGCCGCCTATCAATCATCCTGTCCACCCGTGTTGCAATCGGCTCGTCACTCTGCTGCTGTTAACTCGCTACATTATTGAGGCTGCCACCTAACTCCACTGCGGTTATTCTATTATTTGAAGATAACTTGGGCTAAACTTTTAGAATTGCATGCACATATTAGAGTACTCGAAAATCTAACACAACGAAGTAGGCAACATCAAAGCATCCATAAACAGCTCTTTGTCCTCTGCGGTAACGAACGGCATCACATCTGTACAGCCTCTGTCCGCTCTTACCTATGAGCATTCAAGCTTATTTGCTTATTCATCTGTTTCTCGATTCTTTGATTGCTCAGATATTTATAGAAATATGCTCCACTATCGTGTTCCAGCCTTCCGGTGCCACTGTATCAAGTGTTTATTTTTCTTTGAGTTTGAGCACCACTTATATATTACTTATCACTCCATTCAGATAACAGCTATTCAATAGAGTTTTGGATAAGATTCATTAAATAATAAATTGAGGGACTTGCTTTTGATAGGATACGAAGGACCGAAGGTTTTATTTTTGTTTATTTGAACGGTAAGCAAAATATTTTTACTTCGTCATCACCCGTTTTGGTTGCAAGCTAACGTTCTTGACAACTATACTAGTGTCTATCGTTAATACGTTACAAATAGCAAGTCAAAAGTCGATTGTAACTAAACACGAACGTACAGCAGAGTAATTGATAATAACTTACCTACAAATAGGTGCATCCCTATCTAATATTTGCTCTTTCATCCGGTTAAAGTTTTTATCTAAAATGATATGATGAAAAAATAACTAAATCATAAAATAAGTGTCTTGGAACTTATATTAAACAGAGGAATGCTTCTTTGACGGTTAAATCTTGAATCACCGCAAAAATATCTTCAAAATTTCTTGCTTCAATTTGTGTAGTTTTGAAAGTATTGTACCATAGGTATGAGCCAGTAAGATTTTTACGTAATATATAATAATTTTTTATTTTAAAAAAAAGTAAAACACACACATACACCGTCTTCAAAGCCTTGGCTTTTTTGTTCTTTTTATATAACGAGGTTTCACGCTATCTGAAAACAGAACTACAGTGGATAATCTCACATTGTTACGATGCTGCATTTTGTCCATTACTATTGGAAGCGGTGAAAATGATTACGAAATATGCCACTACAAACATATAAGTTGTTATCGTTCATAAACTCACTTGTCAGGTCGACCATTGTCCCTCACTTTTCTTTCACATTTCTAAACTAATTTCAGGGCTCTTTCTACTATTCGGCGACCCATAGAATGTATGCATCACTCCCATACAGCCATAGACCTGCTAGTACACATACACACACACATACACGCATACACAATCACACATTAACAAAACGAAACCGATGGCTTTTGTTTGTTATTGTTGTGGTTGATGAGTAATCGTCGGAGCCCGGAGCAGCGTTGATGCTAGCGAAAGGCGCAAAAACTACACGAGGCATCTGATTCTAAAAACTTGTCAGCTATATATTTGGACACAGCTGACGTCATAATTTTAAATGCTACGCTTAGTACTGTTTTATAGAGGATCATTTCATAGTAAATGTACTAAAGTTTACTCATACGGATCTCAAACAATTCCATTCACTAACACTGCGCCCTCTGGATGGTCCCGGAGCGATGGTCTGTATCTACCATTAAGCGTGTTTGCTACCGAGTAAAGAGGCCATAAGCCAAGGATAGTAACAGATTAGGTTTTCTTGTTGTTCTCTCGTAGCCCCGTGTCCCTATTGCTAATTCGTGTGTGTTCTGCTCAGTTTTACCATTCCCCCGCCACAAGCCGTCGTTTGACGGTTTGTTCGAGATTGTGTACGTTTGGAAAATTGTGCGAGATTGGTGTGTGTCGGCAAAGAAATTCGCCGCCCTGGGAGCGAAGTAGGCGGGCCGTTGCGGTGCTGAAATGGCGCAAGCCTGCGGAGCTCCCGGTGCAGCCGGTGGCGCAGGCCACTCCGGGGCCTCGCTTGAGGATATGCTCAGCACCGATGTTGACGAATCCGTTGTGAACGCGCTCAAAGGCTCGCTTGAATCGCAGCTATGCGATGATCCAACGTCCGCGACTGCCGGCGGTGGTGGTGGGGCAGTGGGACCCGGTGTTACCGGAGCACCGAACCAGCAACAACAACTCCCCCCACAACAACAAACTGTGCAGGTTCAGCACGTCCAAGCACAGCCGACTCAAGTACAAGCAGTGCCGCAAAACGTGCAGCAGCAACAGCAGGTTGTGGCGACCTCACAACCGCAGTCGGTGGGACCCCCTCAAGCGCAGCTAACACCACCCCCGCCGCAGGTTTCCGCGCCCGGCTCCGGGGGGCCCACCGGAGTCGTCGCAACTCCCGTGACAGTTGCCCAGTTCGCTGCTGCCACCCAACCTCAAGTCGTTCAACATGTTCAGCAACAGGTGCAAGCGGCAACAGTTCAGACCACGCAGGTGGCCGTCACGACGGCAGCTGGGCCTCCGCATGTCACCCAGGTCCAGGCAGCGCCGCCACCTACCGCCACAGCATTTCAGCCTGCTCCACAAATGAGTGCTATGCACAATCTGGCCAATGTTGCCTCGCAGCAATCGCCTATCGTTGTACAGAAACAACAGGTTTGTTCTTTACGTAAGGTAGGCATAGATAACGTTGATAGTTGTGATTTGATGTCGCCGGTAATAGCACCTATATTACTCTCATAAGTTTCTCGTTGCAGTTGCTTGTTTACTATTTGCTGATTTTGGTTATTGAAGTTGATTTTACTTTTCCTGAAAATTTCGAATGACACATTCGTTGTTGGACAATGCAGGCTCTAGCCAATTCAGTCAAGTATTAATTATTTTCATTATAGATAAACATTAAAACGTATGTAGTGACAGGGACACCCAGTGTTTCATATAGAGCAGGCACTGCAGTGTAATAACGTATGTGTAAAGACTTTTGCAATGAGCTCTTGTAGCGCGGCAAAATTGCCACTTAATTGTTTCAGATCTAGTCAGCATTTTCTAACCAAGCGTATTGTTTATATTAGGAGAGAATTGATGTTGCTTATTTATCAGCTCCATCTAAGTGAAAACGAATACTTGAAGGCTATTTTCTGCATTTGACGATAAAGATACCTACGTAGAACTTGTTTAATAAGACAGCCATTAGCTTCGAGATTTTCTTTAAAATTCGGCTTCAATTGTTTATAAGGTATTTTCAAATTTTGTCTCTCCATATTTGCGAATAACCATTTTAACAATGTTTTTGAACAGCTCAGTACTAGTACGTTTGGACTGGTTGCAGTTCCGCTCATAGACATCGTAAATAATGGATTTTATGCTGGAGTATCAGGCTGTTAAAAAGTCTTACCTTGGGCACAGGCTCAAATTATTAATGATCGTATTTTGAACTTAGTGGCTTCTTTTTCTCGGTTGCCTGTTTTTCGACAAAGCAAACAATTTCTTTGTTTATCCAATGTTGTTCCAAAATCCTGTTTCAGCTCATATTTTTTATTCCTTTTCGCGGGAGTGACACGACGATATGACGGGACCCTCATTAATTTGTGTTGTTTCGGAGGGGATCACACGTAAAAAAATTGAAATCCTAGCCAAAATTCAAACATGCCTTTAGTAATAGATAAACATGCGGTTAGATGCGGATCTTTCACGTTAGATTATGAGAATCTTCTCTGGACACTCAAGAAGTTGCGTGGAGACCGACATCAGGGCAAAATAATAATTTCGGTTAACCAAAACAGTTGATAACCTTGGCGCAGAGGATTCGTCCACCGCAACAATATTTAGTAAATATGCTGAAGATGAACCTTCTGCCCCCGCTTAATTTGTCGTTTTATTATAGGAACAATTGTCCGTCGTTATTAACACGAATGGAGTGTCAATACATGCCCACATTAAAATAAATAGCTCTTGAAAATATCTTACAGTCTGTGCACTCTATAGAATACTGAACAGTAGAGCTTATGTAGTTATATCGATTTTTATTGTTAGGTCTGGCTCTTGCCTCAGTATGATTGCACAAATCAGATTTTTTCGATTTAGTATGAGGCCCAATCTTGTGAAAGTATAACTAAATATCGTATAAATAGCTTCTTTTCTTCATACAACTTACAGCAGCTACCACTGGGCTTGCAAAAACGATGTACTGTATATGGGACTGATCGACGTCGGTTGCTTGTGTCATATTTACAGGACCATGGGTTCGCATCTGAGGATCAATTATTGTTAGGCTTCTGTCAATTTCAAATTAAATTCAGTTAAAGCAGAAGTTTAAAAAATTTAAGTACTATCTCTTCACCGCAGTATCTGGCGTAGGGGCCTATTGATTTTAGCTTTTAGAAAAGAAAGTTTCTTTACTGTGCTGAATTTAAAACTGACATAACTATCTGTGGTAGTAAATGTATTTTTTCTGCTCGGAAGCTATATGAGCGCAATGGTGGTGTACTATTTGCATAGGACAGTGCTCTTACAACAGAAAATACTGCCGTTGTCGAGTTCATAATAATAATAATATTAGAAGTATTCTGTAGTGAAATAACGGAGCGCAACGGCTTGATCGATATAGAAACTGTAACAAGATCTTGAGGAGGATTCAGTGCTTTGTGTACATTGTATCCGATAATAAAATTATTTTCAACAGGTTACTAGTTAAAACATTGATCCTCTCTACAGCAACTTTGAAGGCATGGTGAGATTTGCAGATCTAAAGATAGGTCTGTTTTGTCCAACTGCCTAATTTTGCTCCGAAACAATGCGTAAATATACCGAGAGAAAAAGTGAATTTTAAGCTTACAATCCATAGAGGCCTAAATATTATCATTCAATGAGTATGGTTTAGAAAAAACGTTCGAAGAGACTAATTAGAAGGAACAAATTGTGATGGTTTCGTAGACAACCAAGGTTTTTCGCGTGATTAACAATCGCCAGACGAAGATCACTGCGAGCCCTAGAACTCGTTGACCAGAAAGTCCCTTGTTTATTTGAGCAGACTTGTTCGAATAAAAGTATATTAGGACGGCGTGTCTCGACCGGTAAACGTGCGCTTTTCAGTCGAAAAGAGTTAACTTTATGCTCATGAGATTGATCTGATAAAATGCATCACATAAGACCACATCGCGAACGCATTTCACTAATTGCAGATATTCTGCCAGTGATAACAACGGTGTTGATGCCGATTTATGTAGTCAGTCAGACTTCAGCTATGTTGACTACGCAGATCTAGACTATTAAGAGTTGATAGCCTATTGTAGTTACAAAGATCATGAATAAGCTGCTTTGGACACTGGAGTTGGCTTCAGCGGACAAAACAGTAGCTGGGATTACATGCAACGCCGCAAAGAGCGCTCTGTTGCGTATTTCCGCTGAATCACGACTAGTCGGACAAGAATGTTGTACAACAAGACAATTTTTTACGTCTGTCAGCTTCAATATGCCTAAACCTTTTGAAAGCCTAATTTGTTGACATGTTGAAAGCAGATCTTTTGTCAGCTACTTTTTTGAACGATAGCTTGATTCCGGTTTGAGTAGAATACATTTTTTACTTTTACTCGAGATAACACTTCGTTAAAACGTACCGTCGTCTTCATCAGCTTACGAAGAATACTAGCAGATATTTATATACCTATGCGCATGATACCATTCATTCCACTGAGACGTCACTATCATTGAATGTCAAATTAATCGAATTAACACAGCCGGCAAAGAGTCGATGCAAGTGCTTCGAGCGAATGATTGCTTCGTCGAATCAGTCCTTCAGTCCGTCGGAACTGGGAGTACCACAACGGTGCCGGTCAACTACAACTCATTCGCTTTTCTTATACCTCTCGACTGACGAAAACACGATGAGGCTTTCAGGCGAAACGGCGTCAAGGCCTATATATATTATATATGGGAGAGATTGCCTATGGCGGTTTTGATAAAATGTGCCACTGCTGTTAGGGATTCTGCCAGACAGACCACCTAGCGGCTTTCAGTTCGAATGACCTAGTATGATTTCATGACGCCGTAGCTCAAGTCTTCTAGCCTGCCTAGTAATTAAATAGCCCAATGACCAGTTGTTATTATTAGTATCAGAACAAACAGCTAATTCAGTGTACTGCTCGTTTTTAATATGACAAAAACACTAATAAGGTTTGCATGTGGCTACTATAAGGCGCCGGAGGATGAGAGATAAAGACACCTTTGCGTTCGTCTGTCTGTTTTTATTTGTAGCTGGCTGAATCATGCACTGAGGCATTGCAGAAGTTCATCTAATGCTTAACCCTTACCTTTTCGCCTATGGACCCGCAACTAGTATACAGGAGGATGCGTTCAAATTTGGAATAATTTCGAGAAGTAGTTTGTCGCAATAAACATGCATTTATCTGCTTTTCGTGGGACAAAACGAAAACTAGTTCTGTCTAGAACAAACCAACAATCGCATCATGGAGCTAAACATTACTTCATTTTCAGAATTTGAGCGAAGATCAACTCTTACCCAACTTTTACGCACTGGACAAATCCTACCAAGATTAAAAACTTAATTTTTTGTTTGAAATTAACGGTTTATGCCGATGCTGGTCTTCATGCGTATTCTAAAAAACTGAAAATGTTCACGGAGCAAATCGGAAAATCCGACTTAGTTTCAATTAGAAAGGCACTTTTCGAATTTGTCGGCCTATTTGAGCCTGTGCATTTTTAGAGCTTTGGGCCAGCTACTAGTGCAAAATTCACCCGTATCGGAATTTCTTACATGCAACGTATTTAACACTTCAACGAACTTACACCTACCAATGTTGCTTGGTGCACGATTACCATAAAAAAATTATTTGCAGATTAAACAAAAGAAATATTTTGAAAATGACTAGTAAACGGTTTAGACCCTAAATTCAGGCTATAATGGTGGTGATAATGGTTATATATATATATATATATATATATATATATATATATATATATATATAAGAAGAATCATTCTTGCGGTCATATTTATTTAATAAATGTGACTTCAGGATTAACTCTTCTAGCACATATATGAAAATTCATTAAAATATATTTTTATTCAAATACAGCTTTAAAAACAATACGTTAAAACACGTTCAGTGTAACCACGTGTCATTTTGCATATTAAAGTTGTAATTATATGGTATCTTAAATGGCGACGGTAGAAAAAAGTTTTCGGGAGATTCGACAGAAGCAGTGACTACACTGTGGCCTGTCGACTGCGAAGCAATGAACAGGAAAAATATTAATGTGTCAACAGGTTTGCTTTAGTACAGTATATCTGTAGGAATCGCTTTGTCCACCCAGCGCCGAAAAGCTCGAGTCGCGTTGGTTATCATCATAGAGACAGACGACGCTAGACGCTAATGGATAGAGCATCGTTGTTGCAGTAGTGGACAGTCAGGCTATCAACAACAACTATAGCAGCAACAGTTGTAGTAGTGGCAGTAATTGCTGCCACTAGCATTGTCAGCGTTCGTTGAAAAAATACATATGAACACAAGCAGTAACACTGGAAGTCGTACTTGGTGCCAATTCTTGGTCAGCTGATGATGGTGCCAAGCCATATCACGCAGGTAGGCTTAGGCCGAAAAAGGCGCCGGCAGCGGACAGAGAGTCGTATAACAATGAGGAACCTGGCACTTTTCAACAGTTCATGCTTCCATAACAGCGGTACTTTAGCATATATATCTATATGGCATCATCTTATCACACAATGGCACTAGACGAGCTTTTTCGTCTGCAGCCATTTTCTTGGTCATTGCTGTCTCGCTGCCATTTTTTGTCTACATCACGTTTTCAATATCACAATAATGTTTACAATAGACTCAGTTCGACTTTGTTACATACAGAATAGGACGGAAGCTTTTAGCCAAAACCGGCCGACACCTGCTATTGAAGAGGCAGAGTAAACTTGTGCTTTTACGCATGTTTAATCTGTGCATTAGTGGCGTTCACCTATCTGTCGATCATAGACTATTTCGAGGTTTGCCTTAATGAGCATAATTGCATGGCGCAATACGGTTCAAATCGTCGAAACAATTATAACGTAATTTTCACTTAAGGATCACACTACTACGCTCTTTCTTTCATTTGCTACTGTTGAAGTAAATCAATGTTTAGTCAATATTACACTGATTATTGCTCTTGATATATAAAATGAGATAGAAGGTAATAGTGGTTTTTGTGTTCGTTTTTTTTCATTCACCTCATAGAAAGAAGTATCATAAGAGAAAGCGTTCCTGGCGTTCAAACATACTCAGAATAAAAAACATTTTTGCTTTAAAAATTGGCAGCATTTTTCAGCACCGGCTTTACTTCAGTTTTCTCGTATCGAAGAGTGATGCTACAAGCCAGGATATTTTGCCTTCACTAAAAACTGAGCAATGAGAGTCGAAAATGTGATATTTTGTAGGCGACATACTCGTTTTTCGAATCATATAACAATGGAAAAATTTTTTGATCAGCTCGGTGAAAACAAAAGGCTCAAAGGGAACAAGTCAAAAAATGAAATTTCTAAGCGTATATAACGCTTGGCTATAAGCGAACGGTAGAAAATAACACGAAGCAGTAGACGAAAGAGCAATTATCTTTCAAGCAACTTCATATATATGTTTGTGTTGTCCTCTTATTAGTATGATGAACAGTAAAGATAATCAATGTGAATTCGCATACAATTTCATACCACTTTCACACAATTGCCGAATCAGGTCGTCTTAGCTAAACGGCGGTCCTCTCAACGAATGCGTCGGGTTGGAATTCCAAAATGATGTCAATTTTTGTCTACATCACGTTACGAATAATGTCCCGAAGGCAGTTAAGAGATAATTTTTAGGCTGGAAATAATATAGATACGCATATATTATAGTAGTCATATTTAATTGAAGATCACATTCTCCTAGGTGAAAAATCAGGCCAAAAAACAAAAGAAAGTGACGTGTGTACTTAGGCCTAATGTTCACAGTACTTTGCGCCAAGATTTGGCGCAAAATAATAATATTTAGATGCTGCCAACATCTTAGTTGTATTTTGTTGTGTATAAATCTATTTATTATTGAAGGTTCATCCGAAAATTTCCCAGTCGGTTATTTTTACTTCTAATAGATGATTTTGAGCGTATTTACCCATTCTACTTATTCAACTAACGAGAACGGTCCGATCTTGCATCGTCAATGTTAGAATAATAATAGTAATTATAGTGATAATAATTCCTTATCGTTGGCCGCTGTGATAAGACACATCAGTCAATTAATTAATATTTATTTGATGACATCGTAAGTTGATGTCGGTGATTGTTTCTATGATACAACAAATGAATCGGTTTTCTCAAGTAGCTTCCAAAGTTCAATTAAGTGCATTAATTAACCAATAATGACACCGATTGAACCGTTTGCCCGCAGATTAAGGATAGAAACTAGCAGCCTTTCTTCCTTTTCTTAGCGATATTACTTAACGATCTAACTGTCAACTGTGCAAAATAACAAGTTCACTTTTCCTTTTGTCTCAGCCAAAACAGCATCTACTGCTGCTAGTTCAGCCGCGCAAATGCTTCTTCCTTGCTTCTACACGACTCTTGCGAGCGCTTTCAATTCTCTCGATCCTACATCTCGACTTCCCATGAGTTCTCGATCAGCAAGTGAATCAGCTGTAGTAAATCGCGATTTCGTTGTTAGTCTTCGATCTACCGCCCACAAGGAGAATTGGGCTTGTTTTGCGCGGCATAAAAGCGGCTGGCCAGTCCTGGCAAATAATGAGGGCGGGAAGAAAAGAAACGGAGAGAGAAAGCGCAAGAGTCAGCTGGGCGGAAATGGCCAATGTGGCCTGCGCGGCCCCTGTCGCTTTGTGGCAGCAGAGCGACGGACCAAGGGTAACTCTCCGGCCAGGGGAGAGGGCAAAACTCAATGAGGAAGGAATATCTCGATAGGGCAGCTAGTTATGGAAGTGATGATGGTAATAGACAGGGACTGCGGAGAAGGACTGGAAACGACAGACAGACAAATACATATTACCTGAGCCATGGCTTCTGTGACGGATGGTGGGATTTGCGAGTAATGGCCGATACGGCGGTTAAACAAGTTCTTCTTGACTGGTAGGCAACAGTCAATTATGCAGTAACGGTACAAGCAGCAACTAAACGCAAACAGCTCTCGGAGGCACAGAGAGACAATTGAAGAATGTTGGCTGATCGGAGGCGCTCCGCGCGTCGGCTACGCTTCTCAGCAGCAACCTGCTTTGTGATCGCTGGTAGTCAGCACTCATCGAGATATTCGTTAGCCAAGTTGTTTCATCTCTATCAATTGGAACGGTGATGCGTGGAATATATCCGAAGTATGAAGCTGATTACTTCTAAGATGAGGCGAGAGATCTGCGCCTGTGCTTCTATGTGACGTAGGAGATTGTGTGTGCCTGTTCGTGTACCCGTTGACATAGCCCGATCCAAGCATTCGCATGTAGCACAAGCATGGCAATATATGGCTGAACTAAAGAAAAAGAACTTAGAAACTAAAATTTATCCAACGAAACAGTCATTTAAGGAATACACCTTATGTATGCAAATGTGGCCTGCATGCCACTACGTCGTATATTAATCGAGAAAAACGACAGAATAATATCTAATGTGCAGCAGAGCCACAGCACGCGAAGCTTTCGAATCAAGTGGCTATCGATGGGTCAGCTGTTTAAACAGCTGATAGGTGGCAGCTGACGGAGACGGAACACAGAGGAATTGTTCTGGTTTAGTGCAGTGTTCATCCGTGAAAAGTGCTTTTGCCCAAACTGTCGGTGTGTAGACCTCTATGAAGACTCAAGCTGAAAACGCATTTTCTAACTGTAATCCGTTGTTCGTACAACCAACATGCTAACGTGGTTATATCATTGTTATAGGTTATAGGTGCTACATGAATTTATTATTAGAAGCTCCTTCTCGCATAGCGAGTGGACAAGATTGAATAGGGTTAAGCCTAGAGAAAATACTTTATGAACAAACAGAAGTATTTTGCGTATGCCGTTAACGGAAGGTAAAATTAGCCTATCAAAGACAAAACCTTCAATATTTGTGCACTGTTGTGAATTATTTGCAATTATTAAGCGAATTCGTTTTGTAGGGTTGATACATCGACAATGAGGGTTCCATGTTAGACATAACTCTATACATTGTATCCATTTGAGGCAGGATGTTGCACTGATTGCCTACTATTCACGTCAATAACAAGTAGCGAATAATCTCTTTATGGATGCGCTTTCTTGTTACAGCTGTCATCTCTCAGCCAGCGCGCACAAGGGGTGAGCGGCACTCGTTACCAGTCAGATATGGCAAGAGCCTAATGGCATCCGACAAATGGTGGACCAAATATGATATAAATTATATTTTTTTTGGACAAATCTAACTTAGCAGAGAGTAAGAGTGTGGGAGAGGTAGAGAGAACGAATGGGGAATGAGGAACGAAAGTTGATACATTCAGCCACGCAGACGCAACCTACTCTACTTACTTCATTCGCGTCTATATTGGCGTGTTTCGAAGTCGGCAGGTTGTACAGTGCTGTGTACTTTAAGGTAGTGCAGCTGACAAAGTTTTATGTCGTGTTCTTCATTTAGAGTGGGGGATGTAAATAGCTTGCGTCTGTTGAATAGAAAACCACCGTTCATGTGGCAGGATTCGAGCGGGGTTTATATAGTTTTGTGGCATTGTCATCACGCCTGAGTACGGTGTGCTGCTTAGTAATCACTGTCGTTTTGAATTTAACTGCAAAAAGATTTACCTCATTGGCCTGTGCTTGTTTAGCCCCCGTCGTACTCTTTTCGTTAGCTGATTGGCAATTTCGCCCACTTGCTATGCTCGTAATTGGGAATATTGAATCACTGCAGTCGTTGCCATTAAGCCTCTACCAACGCCACCTGGCGTAATTTGTTCTTCTGTGGTTGTTCATTCACCGTATAATTGAATTACGACGAATTGCTGTTGCAGTTAAATAATGCCAATCGTTATCGTGTCCGTTAGCAGTACGTTGATGAATCCAACGCAGGCCATCAACCGCCGAGTAATGGTTGGTCGGTCCGTCCATAGACAACCTGCAGAAAAATAGCTGCACTAAAGCGACGCGTGGTGGTGTGCCGCGTCGCCATCATAAGCGGTTTACGTACCTAGTAACGGCTATCCATGCAAAGGTTTAGCCACGAGACGGCGAGCGATTGTTCGTTGTGTCATTCAAATCGTGATCGTCGTCACTGCCAGCTTAACACTGCAAACAACATGCCGCAGCGCAGAGCTGCTACTCAGCCGGCTAGCCAGCCAACTAGCGTACCTAAGGCGAGTAGGTCGTCGTTTCGTAGTACTGGCGTAAGAAACTATTCATGTGGCCTCATGGCGTCGCTCAGTTCGGCTCCTATTTCGTTTGTCATTTGTGGACAACGATACACGAGGCAGTGTTTGTTTGTTGCGTAGGGCACAATGAGTACAGATTGGACATGCGTCGGCCGGATGGGCGGATACTCATAATAGTGGCGCAATTGATGGAGTATTGAACGTGTATTAATAAATCATTCGTACAGCGTTATCGCTCACATATCTACACGGTGACTTTCCGTTGTTAGGCAGATGAACGAACAGCTCCGGGCGGTGGCAAGGCGTGTCGCAGTTGTGTAGGTGGCTTCTGCTGTAGCTGATCAACGTCTCCAAACACTGTCTCCCTCTTGGCCATATCGTGATTGTTAGTATCATCGTCGTCGTTTTGTAAGATTTGTTGTCGTTAGGTGGAATTGTCTGGGGAGAACTACGGAGCCCGCCATGAGAAAAAATTTTCTCCTATTGCTAGGGCAGACGTCATAGAACTTAAACCAAATGGCACAAAGGAATTGAGGCGCTGAAGTTTAAAGCGACCACCTATCGGATTAACAAAAGCTGCTGTTGGATTTTGGGGATATATGATATTTACTTCTGGCTACTGTTTAATTAGTAATTGTGGCACGTACTATTTAGATCTCAACGAGATTTGTAACGGAACTGGCTATCCTTCCTGCTATTCGATTACGAAATTTCTTGCCTTAAAAATAGATACTGATGCAGACGTAAGTGTTAGACAGAAGAAAAAACTATGGCGCGCGTTAAGCGTCAGTTTTCGAATTTCGATATTTTTTTACATCGTGTTACCATTACCAAATCTGTATTTCATCAGCTATTCGCTAGCGCGCGTTTGATTTCAGTAGTATACGATAGTGATCTTATATATAAATAGTTGGACTGACTGTGGTGCCCTTAATCCGGTTTTTTGCTTGAAAAGCTGCTGAAAGCTAAAAGGTCTACTTAGAATGCTGATATCGTATTCTGCGTAAAGGGGACCTCTGTAGTCTGAAAGATGACGACACCCTTGTTCATGGCAAAGTTTTTTGGTAGGGATATTTTGCGTCCTTTGCACCAAATAATAGGTTGAAGTTCTCGTCAATCTACTGAGTTATGGGTACGTCAAAGTGAATTACGTGGTACGGGGCCATAAAAAAAACACTTGATGTTTCTGTTATATCTGTCTCGGTAGCGAAAGAGACGCCCAGGCTTAAATGCTGATTTTTTGGGAGACATAAGACAAAACAATCGTAAATCATTGTAGTCTAAATAGAACTTCATGGAACTCAGCTTTTGTGAAATCTAATATTTACGTAGGAGCGTAGAAGTTATTCATACATTTCTTTTCTTTTGATTAACTTCTGTTTTTGAAGAAAGATACATTTGACCGATATGACGAAGTATTTAACAATTGTTAAAATATTACAAAGCTCGTCAGAAGATTGTATTATTTTTTTGCAATTTAAAATTTTTATTTTGGTGTAATAGTTTAGATTTAGCAAACCAAAATAGATGACTTCAGTGTCTCAATGTGCTATGGAGGGTTCCTAAATGCGCATCTCATTATATCATTTTATTGCAAGCATTGATCATCCACTTTATTTTATCATAAGAAGGTTGCAATATTTAACGAATTTATGGATTAAATTTTCCGCCTTTCTAAATATATAAACAGAAAACTTTATTTAACACTCATTTATCAAACTGAATATCGTGCCTATGATGTCACCATATGTCTGTCGCTAGCATTAATCCAATCGCCGCTCTTCGCGTTCCCAGTAATGCTGGGTTGCCTTTCAATACCGTGTCGCTTACTATTATGGGTCATCGACCCGATTGACACGAAAAATCAACGTTATTCGAGCTCCCTGGTCGAATTACATTCACTAAGTTTTTTTTTTTTTGCTACCCGTGTTATGGTAGTGCGACTAGTTACAACGGGTAGCGCGTGATGGCCAGCACTTAGGCGACACCCGATGTGAAATATTAAATTTTTGTAAATGTATATACATAGACAACTCGACCGTGGTGCGCCTTTTTGGGTTAGTTTATTTAACCACTATGACGCAGCAGTTTTGCTGTGCAAATGGGCAAACGCCGGTGCAACGTTAGACGATAAACTGAATTTCCGTTTCGGCAAAGCTAGGCGCTCATCGCTCCGATGAATCATGAATAGTCGCCTCTGTTGTTGCTGCGCTAGACAGGAGACAATTATTGTTCTTTGTCCTTCTGCGTTGAGCCAGCGGTATGGGAAAACATCGTCCGTGAAGGGAACCCGCTTACCCATGCGTTGAAATCAATCACAACTGTTTCTCACGAGTGCCACTAAGTGGACAAACTTACTAGGCCTCAATTCGATACTCTAAAGCCGCTTTTTTCCGTTAAAATAATATTATCTGCTGTTATTGCTCAACATAGTTTTTGTTTTTCGTCGGAGTCTGGGAGAGACGTCGTCGCACGTCAGTTCGACAACAGACATTGTGATGCTGTTGGAACACTGAGCGTGGAGCCACTACTCGGTTCGACAGAGCTCGCCAAACGTGTTCCGTTCTTTATTTCCGTTGGCGCTTTCCATCTGCGGTCGGCCTCCAACCAGCGAGTAGAGGGCCTAGCTTACTTGACCGCAGCTCTCGTACAGCAATCAAGGCCTTTTTCTGTAGACGGTCGTCGCTACAGAAGGCTAGTAGAGGAAGGTAGAAAAGGGAGCTTTAAAAGTTATGTTTCGTTCTCCTATTCCACCCACGCCGCCCTTCGTTGGCATAACACTGCTGCTGCGTGAACCTGCATGCTGTACAGGGTAAGCGCTGCGTGCCAGCTGTCAATAATACGACGGCACCTGTACGGATAATAATAAATAATTTATATATTTATAAAGATGTATGAACTCGACTTACACAGTAAGTGCCTGCATACCATGAGCAACTCGAACTGGGGGGGCGAGCAATGGTCTGTGGTATACAATTATGCCTACGTAATGTGGGGTTTAAAATAACTCTACGTCGCGAATTTCTAAGCCCATATGGGCCAAGTGTTGATGTTGTTGCGCTACTCTTACTACTGCTCCTTTACGCCCCCTTACCCTCCCGCAATATGCCCCTCCTTCCACCTACAAGCGGCTTATCCATACATGAAGAGAGAGTGGAGAGTAAAAATCGATGGCGCTTGGACTACGCCACGGGGAATGGAAAAGGGGAGGGTAAAGGACGACGCACGGTATTTTACTAAGTTGGAGCTCAGGACGGGTTCTTTGCGTGGACGGTATGGCCTCCTGGCATGCCACAACGCTATTATAACCGTGGAACAACAAGACAGCAATGGTTGGCCCTATATAGCTACAGTAGAAACGACCACGAAATGAATAACGACGTTCTTTGAGCCGTTCGCTCGTAGCTTCAGTTGTTAGTACTCGGTTTTCGCTAAACTTCGCTGTACAGTTTGCTGTAAGGCGGGCACCCCTTTACAGGAGGCAACGACGACGACGACGACGACGGCGGGAGCGGCAGCGGCGGCGGTAGCGGCTGCATGCTTTATGTATATTTTGCTCTACTAACGCTCTACTGCGCTTGACAGTCGCCATCAACGTTGGATAGTATCGTTTTCCTCTGTGCTTTGCCGCGTCCATTGCCACGTAGCGTTTCTTGAGGAGTCATCGTAAGCGTGTTACTGTAACAGATTTCGAGATGCCGTTCGATGACGAGTTACTCCCGGCCCCGCCAAACAGCACCCGACTTTGTCCTGATCGAGTGCCTTCGAAAGGGATCTCTCTCTCCACCCAAGCATCAGAGGCAATGGTAGAAATCGGCGGCCACCGATTGCAGTACGATTGCTCGCTTTAGACGAACAAACAAACGAACAAGTCTTCGAACACATACTGCAAAAATTTAGATGCGTCAGAAAGTCGAAATCTTGTTAGAGATTAGTTGTAGACTTGACTCAGCTTTTGATTTGCATAAGCCTTGAGTTCTCAGTTGCTGTTAACATGCTGAACCGGTCATAATCGCAAATGAAGTCAAGCTCGAATCTGGAAATGGCGTGGTATCATCGATCAAGCCTATTTAGCCCGTTAAGGCCATATAATCCAGATTCGCCAAGAATCACGACAAGCGACGAACATCACCCTCGTCATTCTGACTATTACAACGACGATTATTCCTATGTAAGAAAAAAGAAGCTATACCAGTACAATCCTTGCGTATCTATTCTCTATTGTGAGCAGGGCATTTGTAAACAGATGTTGTGTGGAGAGGAAAACGTGGATTCAGTGATCCATATAGGTCCATATAGATAGACATCGTTGTGGTGGTAATATGGTGGCTAGGAAAAACTAGATGATGTGGCGGCGTTTGTTGAGTTGCTGCACAAAAGCGACTTTCTTTCAAGTTTATTTAAGCCGAGACTAGATTACTACGGCCAATGCATAGCTTCGATGTTGCCAACTTTGGTTTAGCTTTGTCGTCCAAAGAACTCCATGATCGTGAACAACTCTTCGGTGCTATAAATACATATCTTTTATTAATCAGTGGATTGCAGTGCTTCTAAACCACAAACAAACGTTTTCCACGCAAGCCCGAAGATTTCGGATAGGCTACCTTTCAAATCTAGGTTTACGCAAGCGCTACATTTCTAAAATGCACGAACGCAGCTAACATTTTCCATATTAACAGGGATCGAGAGTTTAATGACAATGGTTGCCTTTCGAACTTAAGAGCAATTTTGAAAGATTTTTTTTATTATTTCATTATCCTTATCTATAAGATGTAAAGTTGTTTGTGATAGAAGAAATAGTATTACTTTTTTGTGCTAGATGTTTTTTGTAGCATTAGATCACGAGAAGCTACGAGGCCTATACCTTTATACGAAATAATCATCAATTAATACATAGTTCGTATTATATTTGTCTCTGATTTGTCGCTGTTGTTTTTATCAAAACCTGTCTATAGATTCAGGTTCAGGTACAACCAGACGGTGAACCGAAACAACCGGCGGGTCTGCAACTGGTTAATGTTCAACGAAACCTAAAGCCTGCACCACCTCGTGTGATTCTCTCACCGCAGATTCGAATGGCGACATCGGCTCCACAGATGCTTCGTGCCGGGGTATGAAAACCTAACACATTCTACCGATAGCGGCATATTGTTATTAGTTACACGACTACAAATCGTGCCTTTTGCTATTATCAGTATCATCACCATGTTGGGACTACCATTGTTACTAGAGAACTATTTTAGTAGGGAGAATGTACTACGGGAGAGCTTTCCTTTACGTCAATTAATAACTACAGTTAACTTGAGGCGGTAATAATTACTAGATGATCAAATTTGCGTATACATACGTTATCGTAAACTGAAAAAAACTTATCCGACAAGTTTCAGATGAGTCTCTGTAACGCTAATCAGTATCCTGAACCAGCATACGCCAAAAAATTGCTTGCGGACTCGACTCCTTTCAGACAAAGAATAGAAGATTTATTTAAGCTTAGACGGTCTCACGATTGCTTTTTTGTTCCATTCTTTTGGTCGTTCACACTGTCAGATTATATTGTAGTTCTCAGAAAAGCTCTCCCGTTTATTTAATAGTTGCATAGAATATTCTGGATTAGTAGGCTTCTTATTTACTGTTAACTAGCTAAGATTATGTGTCTTCAGGCCTTTTGAGTGGGATATTAGTGTACTAGAGGTATTTACAATCAAAGAGCATGCTTTCTAAAGTAATAGTAGTGAAAACATCATGTTTTATCTCCTTGTTATATACATAATGCGGCATCTATATCCGTTCTTTTTATTAACTGTTTCTGAGACATTATCCGGAAAAAATTATTTTTAAGCCTTTTGCGCGTACTAAGCCCGCCATTACTGACGATCGTGTTTTTTCGATAGTAACTATCATTCACCCTGGTTGTAAGTTCGATTTGGTATCTGAACTGCTCATAAGTCGTTTTGGAGCAAACAAATTGTTTGACAGTAGAAATGTTTTGCAGTAGTACTAGGAGGAAACGTGCGATATTGGTAGGTGTTAACTGGTAAAGTGCCTCCCAAATATAATACGCAGATCAAACATTATTTTAGGAACTAAATTTAAAGCTGGTAGTAGACCAAAGGTTTTAAAAATAAAAAGCTAAAAATGGCCAAGGAGACCAAACAGCATATGAAATTCTAAGATCCACCATAAAGCTTGTCTAGACGACCCAAATGATAGTTGACACTCTGTTCTTTAGAACGGTATTAATTTCTGTATCAAAAAGATCCAAATGTATGAAAAATTACATTTTTAACGAATTTTTGAGGCCCTTAAACTCGGGCTCTGTTGAGGATCTTCCAGTTTACCTCATAGAAATCCTCTTCAGGTATCTTAGAAGTTGCAAAAACGACCCACTGTTCCTTACCTTGATGATTGGTTATTTTGTTTTAGAAAAAACTGGCACTCTTATTGTAGCATATATAATAAATAACCCACGAGAATCTGAGTTTGGATGCCGCACTTTGTATATACAATCGATTCGATCATTGATACAATCATTGATTTAGAATGCAACTAGTATTTGTGAAAAATCGTGTAGAAACATCGTTATCATTGTAGGTAATACCATATGTAGACTATAACGAAGAAATTCTATAGGTCCTATTTAACAATTTTTATCTTAATTGTCTAGAGAGATATCGTAATTACTTGCGTGTATGTGATTATCATCGCACATGAAATATGTGTGTACGGAGACTACCTGAAGTACGACTGCTCCCACCAGAAAACGGCGACTTTTAATTTTCCTGCTTTCTCTTTCCCGCGCTTGCACCAGTTACCCAATTACAAAACATTTAGTGTGTATTCTTATTTCAGAAAGTTATATATATATATATACATATATATATCAAGATGTCAGTTGCTACATTTTTGGCCCACTCTCTTTTTAAGCGGTGTTACATTTTGGCCATCTGAGAATGGCTCACAGGCAAGAACGCCATACGCCGTTTGGGTCGTCTCATCGCTTTTTTTGTGTAGATGCGGCGTCTAGATCCTATGTGCTCTTATATGACGAGTATTTCCGTTGCGAGTGCGCTCTGCCATGTGTCATGAATAAGAGAGACCCACACCACTGGCCTGATTGTGGCTGACTGTCTATCTGTTTAGCTCTCGATGATTGATTGATTGGGTTTATATAATCGATCCATATAGCACCATCCGTCGCAGCAGTCGATGCGGTCGGCTGGCCCCCATTCGAGCGGGCCTCATCCACTTGGTTCATCTATGGCAAGAGCAGCAGCAACAGCAACAGAAGCAGCAGCGGCGGCGGGCCTAAATCATATCCGTAGTATCCCCACGCACCCCGGTGGAGGTCCCCACTACCGTTTAGTCTCATCGGCTCCTCCGTTTCAGCCTCCAATGAATTCTGCCCCACAGGAGATGTATTATACACATCCAGTCTCTAGTCACGGCACCGTCTCTAGTCATCATCACGCTCATGTCCATCATAATCACCATAATAACAGCATTAGTACGAGCACGGATGCCAGCAGTGGTAATAATTCAAGTGGAAGCAATAGTAATGGTTCACATGGGCATCAGCCTCTCCACATTTCGGGTGGGGGCTCTTCACATGGCGCTGGCCATCACCCCGTTGGTCATCCGAGCCAAACCCAGATTCATGCTGGCTACCATTCCGGTCCTCATGGCGGAGGACACCATTCCTCCACCGGTGAAGCCTCTGGTCACTCTGGCCAGCCCTCGTACAGTAATCCATCGTTTTACCATCGTTACCCCACAGCTGCCAGCTATCACCATCCGACCGGTCTCTCGACTGTTATGCCCCCACCTTCATCTCCTGTAATCACTAGCCAGCACCAACAGCAGCTTGGCGGGACTTCTGCCGCTTCTGTCGTTGGTGCAACTGGCGCCAGTGGCCATGCTGCTGTATCGACGTACGGCCGAGCGATAGTGAGTAGTTCGGGTAGAAGCACTGGAGCGTACTCGATACAGCCTCTTACACCATGGGGCCGACTTTCCGCTTCCTCACCTTTCGTCCATTTAGCCCATAGGGTGCCAGTTTCATCAATGGGGCCTGCTACGTGGGGTCGAAGCGCTGGGCCAGGCGGAGGGGGTAGTGGCGGGGTGATGCCGATGGGCCCGGGGGGACCTCCGGGAAGAGCCATACGTATAGCGACAGGCGCAATGTCGCCTCACTCCGTAGCCTCAATACATCCTCACTCAACTATCGTCCATCCACATCCAACGCACACGTCGCGGCGCGGTGGAGGCGAAGCGATGATGTTGCGAGCGATCACCAGTGTAAACGGTTACTCCCAGCAGCAGCCACATTACCATCAAGCAACTAACCACTCTGCTGCTACAGTTCTACCCGCAACCAGCTCCGGGTCTCACGAAGTGGCGGTGCAAAGTGGCGCGGGAGGCCCCAGTATAATAGGAGGAGCTGTGGTGCCGGGAGTGTCTTCTTCTTCTTCGGCAAGTTCTACCCCGCCACCGTCATCGGCGTCGTCTCTAGTTGCCGCTAATGGCGTTACAGGTGGTGCTAGTAGTGCAGGAGGAGTAGGCGTGCCACCTGGCCACCGCAAAGAGGACGTGAGTAATCAGAACGAAAAAAAACCTAAAAAAATCTATGAAACAGCAGATAACGTGGGTTCACTGTGCCAACACCCATTCTCACCAAGTTGTCATCTAGTCGTTATTGTGATTGTCGTCCTTGAATCGAGGGGGAGGCGTTCCACTGTGCTGCTAGCCTTGACGAACATCATAACTTCCGTGCCCCATGTACCTCGAGTTGAATAAGCACCCCCTGCATCTACCATGCATCGTCGCCAATGCTGCTGCTACAGGTCTTCTGTACAATGATAATTTGGCCTTATCCAGATATACCGAGTAGTAATGATCAATCTATAGAAATTCACGGCGCTAGGTTCTGCAAGGAGTTGCGTGGCGACGATGCCTGGATCGCACGGATGGGGAGTTTTATAGGAGGCTGATGTTCAAGGCGGCGACAGTAAGCGTCTCTCGCCTCCCTATGCAAACCTGGATGGCAACTGCAAACGAACGCAAGCAGTGCTCAAGCAATTATAAATGCAATAGCAAAGGCAAGCCAAATTGCAAACGCATCGCAAAAACTCTGATCTTAACGCTCCGACGCCCAGTCCTCTTCTCTCCTCTTACTCTTTTTATGCCCCAACACCCCCTACCCCCATCCCCTTTCTCGAGCTTTAAACTTTACGCCCGACCCTCTCCTCATTGCGGTCGATTGCTAAAAATGTATATAAGTATATATACATATATATATGTATATATACCCGTTCTTGAAACGAATAGCACAGCACTCAACATTTCTGTTTGCGCCTATTTTACGTTCTCTTTTATTCTTCCCATTCGAGTTTTTTTAATGCATTGATAGAATTGATTTCGCTCTATTGTTTTATCTTTATTAATTATTGACAAAATATTTTATAACAATGCTACATAACGCACTTAGAACGGTTTTTTGCTTTGTCGCATAAGCGTTTATTGGGTCACCCATCATTGTAGACGAAGTGCTCTCTTGCGCAATGACCAACGGCCAATCATTTTCTATTGTTTGATTCATTGAAAGTCGCTAGCTTCAGCCTTCTTCGTTTGAATATGGACACCGAATTGATTTTATCGCTGTACCTCTTCCACGCCTTATCCCTTTCCTGCCCTTGCGCCATATTGATTCCCGTGATACCCGTCCTTAGTTCTAGGGTTACAATGCTTTCGCGCCACTGTTTTAACTGTTGTTATCCTTTTTCTTCTCTAGCGTCTGCTGACAATTATCTTGAGCAATTAGCTTCCTGTCTACGCGGTTACTCTACACGCTACAGGGTTTATCCACTGCACTCAAGCTTTCACCTTAGCGGCATCGCACCATCGTCCCTTGAATTGACCTCCTTTAGCATTATTATTATTGCTAGCACAACCGACTGAGTCAATCGCTTGTTGTACACGCACTCACCTATAGGTGCTAACTAAAAATCACCACTTACGGCGGATATACAGGGCATAGATATCCGTCTGGAGCCACCTTGAAAATAGGATTATTTCTATATCTTTATAAATCCCTTAAAAGTGACTTTCCCATATGCTATTTACCCTACTTTGACCGGTAGATTGATTGACTGATTTGCCTAACTGATATCAAAGATCAGGAGCTCTATTTTTGATCCTATTTGGTTTTGGTTCATTTTTGAATAAGGGACACGTGGATTAAGGAGAATCATCTAATACTTCAGTGTTCTTAAGAACTATTGAAGAACATTGAGAACGAAAAGAGTAAATTAATAAATTTGTTACCATCCACGAATCTGTTTCATGTTACTTGTGAATTTACATGCTTCTTCTTAGGATTACATTATTCATGTTCTGTATACTTACTTAATTTTCAAAAAATACTTGCTCTTCTGATTACAAATTCTTCAGGCCAGGAATTAATGGTGTTATTGGCTTCTAAAAAGTTGCCTTTGGATTCCGGTCTTCCTCTTAAAGTATTTTTTTTGGCGGAGAAATATTCTTTTTTGGATAAGCAGATATAGCTTACTTCTCTATACCGTTACTATCGTTTTATAGGGAACGAATTTGATTAACTAAGCTATAGAAAATCAAATTATCACGATTTCGTGAATCGTTTTGACTTCGATTGAACTTAAAGTTAACAATAGACCAACAGAGAATTTGATTTCTAACATCAATTGCTTCAAGAAACCTGTTTCGCTGACCGGCTATAGAGGAAACGTCGTAGTGAGCAATCTTTGCGCCAACATTTACCGACCTTGCATATAAGGTTGTATGGTAAACTTTCCTTTTTGGCATTGTGTGATCGATCTACTTAGCTAAGCTTACCTTGTACTTTATATCGCTTCAGCTCACCGACTTGCGGTTGGTGGTATTTTTATATGAATCACGGATGAAGTAGGCTATGGATGCGTGTATATCGACGCGTCGGTGATATTATGCGTAGGCCAGTGTAGCAGCGGTTTATAAAGCGGAGCAACAGTAGTAAAAGCACATTAACATATATTGTGAATAGACATCCAGCGAGCTAGAAATGATGCCCCCGTACATTAATTTCCAACTGGACGTTTTTCGTGTTGCCAGTATTTTTTATATTGCTATTGGTTTTTTCAATCTTCACTATTGTTTTTCAACACCGTTTGCTCCAGTGTGTTCATGTGGTCTATCAAATTTCAGTACGCTGTCGATCGAAGCTGATATCCGCAACGGTGTTTCTGACATTTGCAGAAAAAGGTAACCTGCGTTGATCTTTTCACGCGATGCCATATTGCTACAGCTTTATACAACCCATAGTGTGAAGTGCATAAGTCGCGCAGGCGATTCACACATGTTACCAAGCGTACAATAAGGTGGTCAAATCTCTCCACTGACTTGAAGTTGCAGGAAATAGACGCCAGTGATGAAAGCAGTAGGGCCTGGCTGGTCGCTAGTTGCGCTGATGGCGTCCCCTCTTTCGCCTTTTTTAGTTGACGTTCTTAAGTTGACATTGCTGTGCTTGTTAACTATACCACTTTATGAATTTTACGTACGTATATACTAATATTATTTTATCATGAACGCTTCAAACCAAGCGTTAAAACAGGAATTTTATTCCTCCCTTGCCCTTGTTCTAACTCTTGCTGGAGTTATTGTCTCTAAAATTGATCCCTTTCCTTTGGTTATTATCCTCTTCCCGTTTGCCCTGTAACTATTTTTTTTAGTTATGCCTCCCCGCGCCGACTCAACTGAAGGCTTTTTGTATTGCCTATCTCGTTCTGTTCTATATCCTTTTTCCACTCCCATAAAATACATGATGTCCTTCAAAGTGACGCTCCCTTCGTCGTACACAATAAACAATCCGTCTCAGCCATACCCTTTTGTATCTTCCCTGTCTCCCCCAAACCCATTGCCCCCGTTCCTATTTGGTTTGCTACCATTACTACTACCACTACTCTTGTTGGTCGTACTCTCAATCCGGGTGTTGGTCTTACTGTGTCCCCAGCTCTCTGCCCTTTCGCGTGCTCTAGGGGTGGGCAGTGGCGGCGCGTCCTGAGCTCCCCCCTGCCTTCTCACTGCAGACAACAGCAGCAGCAGCCGCAGGAAAACAACAACCTTTCTACATAGGGAACATATTTCTATGTTCGTGTATGTATATGTATGTATATGTGTATATAAACACTCAATTATTTTCCACAAGGAAAAAGAAGCAAGAGAAGAAGATCAGGTAGAAGAAAAGGAAGAAAAGCGACGAATTTTTAAGGCGTAATGTGGAAGCGTACTACTGTGCGGCACAGTTCAATTGTTATAATCCGTGAATGAACGGCAAGCACGATCTAATTATTTCGTTGTGTGTGAGCTACGTATGTTAATGGTGGACAGTGTGTGTTACCTCGGCAGAAACTGCATCGTTAGGGATGTGCATGCAGGCGCCGATGGCTCAGCGAAACAGCGATGATATTATGGTACTGGTGCCGACCGCTATTCAACGAACGTTTTCGTTCATGAGGAAGCAATAACGTTTGCATATAGTAGCGTGCTTAGTCAGCCAGCACTTAGGTTCGCGGCAGTTTATTTACACCGTTCCTGTAGGTACGGTTAGGGGCAAAAAAGACGCGATTAGCCCTCATCGCCGTGCAGTTCTTTCTATTCTACCCGTAAGTGTGGAACAACGTGTTCTCCTGAAACAACTTGGCATTGTAAAATTATTTTTTTGCGCAATTGTACATCTTCTACAATTGGAAAAAAAGTCTAGAGCTCTACGGGAACTGATTTTGTCAACAATGAGCCTTGGGGCAAATGAGAAAGGATGCCTACATCTGGCAAGAAGGAAAATGTAACGACAAACGGCCCCATCATGCTCATTAGACCTTAACATCATTACAGCTGCGGCTACGCGAGGATGTCTGTCGAAGGACTGGTGTCGAATGAATAACTCAAAGCACTTGTCGGTTGAGGTCGCTGCTGCTGAAGCTTCCCGCTATACAAGTGTTCTGTACATAGATATCACTTGCATAAGATGGGGAACAAAGTCAAAATGAGTCTAAACAACAACCTATCATCCCGTCTCTCGGTAGCCAAATAACAAAGATTAGAAAATTCATACTGATACACTGCATTTACGACGCCATTCTACAATCATTCCAAAATGGTTCTCGGTAACATCGGTGCTGAGTGAATAATAATACTCCATTTGTAAAGTTCAATCTCGCTTCAGTTGTCTCCGTGTCGCTGTAGTCTTTGTTCCATCGTCTCTCGTCCCGTACGTTTTTCTTTGCTCTCTTTCTTTCTCTTGTACATACGCATACACTTCTCTCTCGCAATATGTATATATATATGACTGTACATACAAAATACAAACATGTGAGTGCATCTGCACGCTCGACTCTATGCTATCCGGCTCTGCGAGTATCCGATGTCTGTGTGTCTGACTTAGACCTTGCCTCCCTCCTCCCGCGTGACATGCCACGTACCACGAGTGCAGAACACGATCACGTTCCAGCCGAGCGTACAGATTCGGCCTGGCACGCTGATCATGCGGCACGACCAGTCGGGACAGATCCAGTTGGTCAACATGACGCTTCCAGCCCAGCAGAGGGTCACCACCATTCCCGTGGCGACGACTGCTGCTCCTCAAGTGGCCAGGCGACCTGCGCCTCCCACCCAGGTAGGCGATAATTCCATTTACCCTCATCACTATCAACAGCAACAACTACTACTCTGCTCGCAAACGATTTAACGAACGTATACCAACGAATATCAGGAATCAAATCATCGGCATCAAAAATCATCTCAAATACCCTCTTAGAGACTACTGAAAGCGATAGAGAATATTACTATCTAGAGCGAACATTACTTCACCATAACGCGAAACAACGTACATGTGAACAGCAAAAAACAGTAAGCAGAAAACACGATAACGGAACTCTGGTGAAATTATCTGTCCATATAACAAAATCATATAAAAATATCATATTGGTACGGCATCAGACAACAGAAGCGATAGCAAGCAACTCTCCCGCCGCTTTTTGTGGAAGTTCACGCTCTACACACCTTTTTTCCAGCTGGATTATTGTTACTCCTTGCCACTCGCGTAGACAAATTGTCGGTGACACGTGTCGCTGATTTGACGTGGAGAGGCCGGGCTACTTAGGCCATTTTTGCGTAGTCGTAGCTTACTCTTGCCTGATAGAATATAATTGCGTTAAACAAGTAGAAGCTGCATGCAGGCTCAACGTTTGCAAAATAACTAAAAACAAGTACTTATTATAAGCCATAGATAAGTGAACGGTATGGGTAATCCCGTCCCTCTTCGTATTTTTTAGTAGGGTAGACGTTCTTCGACACTGTTCGATATTGTTAGTAGTACAATGCATCGAATAATAATACAAGTCTAGTCTCCTCATCGACGTGTCGTTCGATCTGTTTGCTAATTCAGAATGGATTTGTCGTGATGCTTTACTCAACTGAGACTTAGTAACAATATCTGATTTGGACAGGAATAATGGTTGACAGTTTAGCAAGTGACATCAGTGTTGGCGGCCCTAAAGAACGAATGAATTTCCTTACCGTTTGTGTGTATAATGTTTGATCAGTCTCCCCTTCGTAAGATCGTTGCATCCTAAAAACGTTAACGTCTAGGAACACATACTAATATATCTATATATATATATATATATATATGTACACTGTACACGATACATACATCGTAAACCATACTGCTGTCAAGAAAGCATTTTCTTCATTCTATTCATATCCTTTGCGCGCCAATGGGTTTTCCCTGTGGAGAAAAGATCTGACGCACATTCACTCGGCTGCGACCTACTCCTTTCCTGCTCCCATCGACACAGGAACTTATGCTTAGCTTTTATAGACCTTAAAGCAAACCATTTTCACAAGTTGTTTCGGTCTACCCTCATCGCACTGTTTCTCCTCATACTGACCCAAATCACAGCGAACTCCTTTTTCCAACCGAAAAATTCCCTCCTAGCGAACCCTCTAGTATCTACCCTATTTGTGTCCATTCTTTCACCCACAGGTGAAACAGGCTCAAGACAAAGCTTGCCTGCTTTTGCGGGAGATCCTTATGCAACAACGCAGCTCATTGTACAAAGCTTCGTCCTGGTCACCCTCAGCAATGTTGTTTTGTTTTTGGCTGTAAATCGAGTGTGACTTATGACGTTTGTGAACTTCGTTGCCCTTTTTCCATTGTTTACGCGTTGTTGCGTGCACTTCAGCGATGCGAAAGAATGCAAGATGTCTGTCTAGCACTTGTGCGCATTATGTTTTTATCATGCGGCATGCTGTATGTTATAGATAGGTTATTATGAACCTGACGCTAGCAATTATTAATTTAGACTCTGAAATCGTTTTTCTTATCATGAAAAATCTATTTAAGCGGAAGAAAACATATTTCAACTTGTGATCCATTATATATGTAAGTCTTGATAAATGATCCTGTTTTCAAAACTTGTGTCAAGTCATGGCTTTTCGTTTTTCTTGGAAAAATTACCTAGAGTACTTTTTATTTAGCATTCAATTCTGACCTGATATAAATGGTGTGTTGATCTAATTGTGCTTCTGAATTGTTTCACGGCCTTTGACTATCTGGTTATTTTCCTCGTCATCTACTTCATTGGTTTGTCTGCCAATGCTGATTCTGCCGGCGATGACCGCGTTCCAACGCTGGCTTACGTTTTTTCGGGTGCAACTTGAAATCGTCATATACGCTGCGGCTGGGCCTTGGCTCGCGTGTTTTTCAATCGTTGTAACACGTCACAGGTGGTCCTTCATCAGCCACAGGGGCAGGTCACAATGCAGGCCGGAGCCACTATGGCTGCCCCGGCAGTCAGGCCCCTCACGGTGCAAACCGCTCATCAACCGCCAGCAACAACAGCTGGTGGAGGTCAACAACAGCAACAAAATACAGCATCGCAGATGTCGCCGAACACGGCTAAGAAGAAATGTAAAAATTTTCTTGCTACATTAATACGCCTTGCGTCTGATCAACCTGTGCAGACAGCAACTAACGTCAAGGGTAAGGATGTTAAACAGAAAAGACGAGAGCCAGCCTCTATGAGTATGTAGGTTATTTCGAATGCTTTCACAGATTATCAACATTCTCGATGTAACTAGATGCTTAAATGCTAACACGTACCTCGCAGAACAAATGGCACGTCTGTACGGTAGGTATTGCTACACGATATACACAGTCGTAGCTTAGTTGAAACATGTATTTGAATTCTATATATGTATATTTTTCATGTTTTGTTTTTCTCTAGTGAAGAACCCCATACAAAGTAACGCCTCAGCGAATCTAACGTGCACACGTTTGCTTTCTTTTATATATTCTGGCGTGTTTAGCTCTGATCCAGGGTCTGATTGATGGTAACATTCCACCCGAAGACTTCACGACGCAACTTCAGCGGGAGCTCAACTCCTCTCCACAGCCCTGCCTCGTTCCATTCCTTAAGGTTCGGTGTAACAACTTTTGAACAGACGACCTCTTTATTACGAGTACACTGTCTAGCATGTAGCATGCCCTTCAAGCAGCTACTCATGAGTAGTTATCCTTGTTGACAGGAATGCCAGATGAAAAAAATTTCCTTTCATTTTGTCCTAACGTAGCGATGTATTCATTCGATGTGATAAAATCCTATTGACATCCTTGTAGAAGAGCTTGCCGCATCTTCGGCAGTCCTTGATGACGAAGGAGCTTTCAATCGAAGGGGTTCGACCGCCACCTCCAGGTTCACTTGGGCCGACGACGACGACGACAACAGTGGCCGCTCCGGTTTCGCAGCCTTCGCAACCGCCGCAGGCCATTATAAGGGCCGCTAGCGCTGGCCCGACAACGACAACAACCGTTCGTTTGCTGCAACCCCAGAGACTGGTCACCGTGACGGTAAGGTCTTTTTGATCATTTTTAACTTCCGTTCTGTTATTGCGCACAAAAGGCATTTGAAAACTGAAGCCAACTACGTTCGGCAGCGAACAAATGTTGTACTGAATCGTGAATTCTAAGAAGTTAGCGTTTCCGCAAGACATTTGCAGGGAATATGGCCTCGCTTGAAATCTTGCGCTGTTGATCTCCGTCACACTTTGAGATTAGATTCAAGTAATACCTACACTCATCTTGCATTATCGCACTACAGGTGTCTAGCGAGAGGGAACGCTTTCCGGTCTGCCTTTGACTAAACACGAGGATAGTAGACGGACTGAGCGGAGAAGGGGTATTGACAAAAGGTGGCCTATTTCTGGCCGTGAGTGGAGAACCGTTCCTTAAATTGACTTCACTAGTTGGCAGAAACTCCACTAAATGCTCCATTAATTAGTTGAATACACCCCTCACTATGAAAAAAAATCTTATTCGCTACTTATTATCCTCGTAACCAGACCCGGTTAGAGTCACTCGGTATCGTCGTTTTGCGATGTGCTCTACCATGCCATGTAAATCTTATGTGAAAGCCAAACTTCTCGAAGTAAACGGAGCGGCTCGTGCGATCGGGAGTATTTGATGCAGCAATGGGCGGTATATTTCTGCCGTCTCTTTAATTGGTTATGACGCTTAGCATAGGATATAGCTTAAAGAAATTAGATTAGTTTAAACAGTAAGTAAAGACCTAGAGGAATGATGAACCGCTAACAAATGATCGATCTATTCTACATTCTTAAGTACGATAGAAAAGATCCTAATTTGGCAAACATATTCTTTGTATATAATCTGCTAACTGATTTGGTTCCGGTCTTAATACTAAATTATAATTTTATTCAAATAAAAATCGTTATAGTAGGAAAAATACATGAAGATTTACTTATTAACCTAAAGGTGCAAACTTTATTTACAGTTGTCCTATTTGTCCATTCAATTTAAAGCCATATTATCTTTTTCAGTCAGTAAATCAGTTGGTTTTTCGCAAGCAAAAATCTCATAGTACTGGTTTTACGCTTATCAGTGCGTCCGTTACTATGCAACAACAAGAACTATTACTACTACTTTTTCAGCCGCCGCCACGAGCCATTTTGAGTCAGGCCGGTCATCCCATTTCGGCGACGGGCGCCATGACGAAGAGTATTGTTGTACAGGCCCCTACACCAACGAAGCCCTCACCCGCCCCTAAGGTGCCGAAACCACCAGCAGCGCCGAAGACACCCGCGACACCGAAAACGCCAGCGGCCTCACGAAATGCGGCCCAGGCGGCCGCTGCTGCGGCCCAGGCGGCAGCAGCCGCTGCCACCGCGGCCGCCTCGGTGGCCCCAGCCACGCCGGCCTCTACCACAGCTGTTGCCACCGTTGCTACTACCACTGTTGCCGCTGCCGCCTCTACCCAGGCAGCTGTAGCTGGCGCAGGGGCAACTATTCCAGGTGCGACAACAACCACGGGTGCTGCGGAAAAAGTCCGTTACGGATCGGCTTTGCGCGAAGATGACGACATCAATGATGTCGCTGCAATGGGCGGTGTCAACCTGCAAGAGGAAAGCCAGCGGATTTTGGCGAGCAGCGAGCTTGTTGGCGCAACACGAAGCTGTGGTGACGATGTGTTCCTATTTAGTGTTGCACTCGAGAAAAAAATTACCCAAATTGGTTAGTGTTGCTTTGTTTTTATATGGCACTCCCAAGTTAACACCGTAACGACTTTTTGTAGATATTTTGTCGGTTTTACTGTGTAAGGTAAGCGCGATTGTTTCGATTCCATCAATATGATTACTGAGTGTATAGCCTTAATTTGCGGGTAAATCTCTTTTATTGGTTTATTCTGCCCCTTCCCGTTGGCGAGATGGCTTTTGAGCGATGCACACGCTGCTCTCACAACAAGACTTCGTTCAATTAACTCAGCTATTGCAACCATATTTGGTTTTGCCGCCATTTCAGCCGTAAAGCATGGCGTAGACACCGTCGACCCCGAGGTGATTAAGCTTGTTTCGCACGCCGTACAGGAGAAACTCAAGGGCTATTTAGAACGGCTGAACATTGCCAGCGAACATCGGGCTGAACCGCCAGCCTTCAAGGCGGACGCGGCACGTTTTGAGCAAACGACAGATCCCCGGGCACAGTTGCGATTCGTGGAAGAACTCGACAAGCTTGAAAGGAAGCGACACGAAGAACACGAGCGGGAAATGCTCCTTAGGGTTGCCAAATCACGGAGCAAAATGGAGGACCCTGAACAACTGAAGCTGAAACAGCGCGCCAAGGAGGTAGTTAGGCCTTTTATTCCTTCTTAAAGGTGGTATAAGCAACACAGAAGCATTAAACAAGCTATATGCACGGCAATCATACAAATGTTACCGTCGTCTGCCATACATAGTAAACAACAAAGCCGACGGTGCAGGCTCCATAAAGTATTGGTACATTGATGGGAATATTCGGATAAACGTTAATACGTTTACACACCAACTTCTTGACCTAACTGCCCCTGTCCTTACATTTATCTACTCTATGACTTTCTTTGCTGACTGGCACACCTGGCTTTCTAGAAACAACGAATCATTTGAACCTGGTAAGCTAACTTAGCTGATAATGCTGCGGATATTAGTGCTTAACAGTTGGATTTGAGTCAGTAAAAGAACTTCTTTTTTGTTGCCGTAAAACATTTAGGAATGGAAATATGCTTTTGCCTGATTTGCTCCATTTCAGATGCAAAAAGCCGAAATGGAAGAGATGCGTCAACGTGAAGCCAACATGACGGCCTTGCAAGCAATCGGACCAAGAAAAAAGGCCCGTTTGGATGGCACCTTGGGAGGAGTTGGCAGCGGGGCCGGTAATAAGGCTGCACTAAGGCCTCGCATCAAGCGAGTGAACATGAAGGATGTCTTATTTTTGCTCGAAACAGACAAGAACTGGATGCGTAGCAACTTTATATATAAAAGTTACCTCAAATAGTTTCCTCGGGCTAGAGCGCTCGCTGCAAGAGAATGTGCGTAGAAGAAGGTTATATAGGATCACGATTTGTGAAAGGTAGCTCTCTTACTCTCTCTAGAATGGTTTGAAAGCAGACAGATGATTCTTGCCAAAAACATGCATTGGTACTTTTCCCACTAAAGTATTGTCACCGAAATGGCAACGAAAATTTGACCACACAAAGGTGAGAAACCTACTGGTTAGGTTAAACATTATTGCCAAGACCTAAAAGTGGAAACAGTGGCCTCTAGCTCGTGTGCATGGTGTATGCATGGCATATCTTCTTTGAAGGGAATCGTTTTTGTGAAACCTGCAGCCATGCGATTGAGCAGGCCTATTTATATGCTGATGATTATCCTTCCGTTTCTCTCCAATATACATATATATATATATACACACATACACATACACACATATATATGTCGTATGCAAATAAATCACCATGGGGCGCCGTGCGTGCTGACGAATAAAAACCGATGTCCGTAACGTTTCATTTCTATGTACGTTCTTATAACAAAGGTCCAAAACAAATACGAAATTCTAAATATGATGATGGTGATGATTTATCCTGATCTTCCTACTATTATTACTATTATTACATTCTCTTGCATCCGTGAGAAGTCATCGCTAGTCACCCGTAGTTATTATTAGCGGATCAGGTCTGCTCGAAAGTTAGAGAGAGAGAGAGAGAGAGAGAGATAGATAGATAGATAGAGGTGAGGTAGAGGAGAGAGAGAGAGAGAGAGAGAGAGAGAGAAGCGTTTCTGTTTGGGAAGCTATCGTAAAGGTTGTTTGATTCGTTTCGATAGTTTAAAAAGTGAACATAAAATAGTTCGTGTAAGTACACAAGCAGAAAAACGTTGTCAAAGATGACACCGCTAACATTTGTACAAAGAATAGTTTCGAAAAAGCTACTTCTGCTAAAACGGAACACAACGACTGTTGTCTGATAGGATATGTTCATCGTGCATAGAGGTTATTGAAGTCTACGCGTAGCACATTGCAGACGATGATGAGATCGTGGGTTCGCCACGGAGACTACAGATTAGCGTTGTATGGCAAAGAAAAGTGGCAACGACGTCAGCGTCGACCACAAGTTCTCCCTCGCAATCTCACTATCAAAGACAATTCTTTTCTTTCACTTGACATTTGCATATACTGTGTGTCGGTTCTATTGATGGAAAAGATGCAACGACTGTAATTAACCAAGGCCCAAAAATTCAAGTTTTGCGAAAAATTGTATTACTTTAGTTAGAGTTTTGATGAACGAGGCGGTTTTTATAAAGATGACACCTAACTGTTAAGCTTCGACATACTTACTAGGATTTTGTGTACGTTGGCAGTGCTATTTTTTTTTTTATTAGTATCAGTAACCAGAAAACTCAGCGAGGTCGTTTGTCCTCTGTCGTAATGGATCCAAATTGATTACGTGAAGTAATGTCTCATGTGTGGATGGGTGGTAAATGTAGAGAAAGACGGTACGGCAGATTTAGTACGACGAAAGTGAACGGCAGATAAAGAAATGCTCGCCGCTGTATCTGCGACCGCAGCGGCAGCACGAAAAGAAGATCTAGGAGATGGGAAGCAGTGAATGAGAATAATATTTGTACAAAGTGTGTACAATTTTCAAATGATATGGACAAAGAACGAGAAATATAAACACTACAACATTTGTTCCGAAAAAATCTAGAAAGAAAAAATGTATGCTGGTTCTACATTTAACGCGTTTTTATTGTGTTAGTTAGTTGCCGCCAATGAAATATCTGACGCACTCAGTATCAAGACCAATCTACGACGTCACAGATTTGTCAAATTCGTACGTATAGACGCTAACTCCGTGGGTAACGGTTAGATAACATAATATTTTGAGTTTCAATCTTACCTATTATAGCTAAAAATATTCTAAGTAAATAATTAAAACTCGCAATCGATCATCGAGATTACGGAAGCTCACCTAATTAGCTCTCGAAAAATAGCTTAACTTGCAAGAACGAATTCCCAAAAATGGCGCTACAGGAAACCGATTGCAAGCGCTGTATCGTTCTCGAGATCTGAGTGGAAGGCCCACTTCATTTTTTTTACCGCTAACGAAACCTGTTTTGCTATCACCCGTAATTATTTCCTTTCGTATAGCTGTAATTTTACATATAAAATTCGATCTTTCTAAGAGGCCTTTGCTCTACTTCTTACTTAACAGAAACACTCGCAGTTGATCATCTTATAGTTAGAAAGTGTAACCACGCAAGAAAGAAGGTTTGAGGTTTCTTATCTGTGATACACTATCATTCGGCGTGCTCGCGCTGGGCTGATCCCCACCAAGATCAGAAACTTCATTGGTTGCCTGATATCGATCGACTATGTTGCTGCCAGTTTCTGTGCGGCTTTCCAAAGCGGAAGTTTAGCATAAGGCTTAGATTTGAATGACGTAATAAACCCATCAAATGTCCCCTTTTCCGATAAACGTACTTGCGCCCCTGAATTTTTACCCTGAGAAAATAAACCTCACTAGGCCTTACGTGTTTGTTTTTTTTTGATAGATTTGACAAAGATTTGTTTGTCGGCACAGGCAAATAAGTTATATCCGAAGAAGTTACTTCTGATATAGGTTTAATAACAGGATACGCATAATAAATTTACGTAGACTATGATGTAGGTGCATTTATTTAGTGCATCCGCTTTGCATTCAGGACTTCAATAATTATAATTAACTTACAAAATGCTCTATTAAATTTATTATCTGATCGTCAAGCAGCATTGACTCACGTATATACTATCTATGACGTACTTCTCGACATTCTACAAACAGCGATCTGTGTAAACATGCTACACGACAGTCAGTTAAGTTATTATTGGAGTCCATTACGTATACGATCCACAATTACCCGCCATCCCTTTGTTTGTTCATACTGCGTTCGCGCAAACATTTTCAGTTGTTTATATCTGCAATTATCACCATCTCACCAGTGGTTACTGTCTCTGTCGCAGAAACTATCAGGCATCGAATACAAGCTGGTCGGCTCGTATCAAGGAGTTGCGTCCAAGAGTTAATCTAAATAAAGAGATATTCAAGGGCATCGTAGTTCCGAGACATGCTGGATTCTCGCTCATACTTAGTAATCCAACGAGTTCAACTCTGTCCTGTACGGCGGCCCTATTCCAGGACTATATTTTCGATTCGGCTATTGTGAACCTGAAAAAAAGGCCACACGTTATGCTGGAAGACGTGTGACCTTCTTTATCTATTTGTGACCGCACAACAGCTTGTAAGATACATAGATGAACATAGTTCTTTGCCTCCTATCGTTCTGAGGATAGCAACCAAAACGTGAACTTTGAGCGGAAAATTAATTCTATCTATAGTATTGCTTGAATCATGAGCAAGCTGATCTGCGTATCGAAGATCAATATCCTTTCGTCAGAAAAAAAATCGCTTTTCGCTTGGGGGAGCCGAGAACAAGCAACATTGAGTCCTTCAGCCTTATTGGCATCAGGGAGCACCTGTCTGACTGTCACGTCACTCGATCTGATTTCGTGAGCAATCGGTAACATCGTATCCGTGCCCACATAAAATGTTTTCCCGAGTGACCTGATTCAAACAGAAGGATCATTAAAAATGCACTTCTGGACGTCGTCAAATAACTCCAGGACACATATTGTTCTTTCCCTTCACTTGCTTGGCACTGTGTTTCTGCTTCAATCTGTTGGCGAATTATTTTTCGCGATACCGCATGTACATGTATTTGTAGTGTCGGTTCGGAGTATCTGAAGAAGTGATAATTTCGAACATCCGAAGTGTAATAAGCTTTTATATAATAGCATTGGTTTCAGATCGGCACATTTGGAAAACGGCTTCCAACAAGCCATGCTTTTCATACCCAACAGTTTCTTCAGCCCTATGCAGCGAAAAGGAAATGCATGAGTTCCAATAAATCAACTTCCGTAACTGGCACTGACGTAACATACGCAGCATCGCCGCGAGAGGCAGGCCCCTGCATACGCGTTTTTTATTTCTACCTCGTCTTTAAATGTTATCTTATTGAGCCTAAGATATCGTTCGGATAGAGACAATTTAGTAGAATAGAGCCAGTAGCTGGATAACCATTCCCGCTGGATTATCGATCAATCACTGTATGATGATCCACATGGAAAAACTGCGAATATTTTGGAAGAAATCGGAAAGTCATCTTCAGTGAAGAACTAAAGTCGCCTTTGGGAAATTATTTTTTACTATATTTTATACAGTTAAAATAGGCTTGAACAGTAAACCTTTTATGATAAAGAACAACCTATTAACATTGTATGCCGAACTAAAAGAAAAAATGTCTTTAAAGAGCCTCCAAAAAAGACCTATGCAAGGATTAGGGCGCTAACTAGTGTTGTTGCTGTCTCTCCATTGTGTGCCGAATCGGTAACAGGCATCACTTATCCCATCATTATAACACTGAAACGGTCGTCAATGAATTGATGAGGATGCTCGAAGCAAAAAACGTACAGAGTAATATACAATACGAATGATTCAAAACTAAGCCATATATTGTAATAGCTACGTGTGAGGAAATACACGTTTTCGGCCATAATAACGCAGAGCAAATAAGCGGGAGGTCCTTCCTTCCCCGAACCAGCGACGAGGTAAGACCAATGAAATTAGCAGCAGCAGCGGTGGGGTGCGTGGAAGTACGACTGAACGTGCAAAAAAGTTGTGTTGAAAGCTGGTTGATTGGAAAGAGCCACTAGAGTTCGAAGAGAGTGAGCCGAGGCGATGGGATGAAGTGCACGAGCAAACGGGAGAACGGACGAGACCGGTCATCGAACCACGTCTTGGGGCAGGGTTTAGACCTCGCATGCATCAATTGAAAACAGAACGTCAAGTCACACGCTCATGAGGAAGCGGGCTTGCCGGAAGCCCCTCGCTATAGGTTCGCAAATGAGACAACAAGCGTGCGAAGCGAATTCTGTCAATTAGCTGAATGTAATGTGTTGTGGACGGAACGTCCGTAAAATGGCGAGAGGGGCACGTTCTATATCACTCTGTGCTGAAATAACCTGCGTCGACAAAAGTAGTTAGGGCTCAGGAAGATCTTCCGAATTGATTGCATATAATATTATTACCTCTTGCTGAGGTAATCTACGTGAAGGAAGATAACCAAGGCTTAGGTCTTCCGAGGAGGATAAAGACATTGAATCGTAATGCGACAATGCTAATATACCCATATGCTGATAATTAACATGTACGTGGAGAAAGACCTGATGTCCCAAGAAGGACAGAAACTTCTATCGCATTGCGACAATGTTCGGAAGCAGTGAATAATTTACTCAGCTGTATGCCCAGTGTGGCAAATATATCACAAATGAACCACATAGATGTGTGCACTGAACATGTGTTAATAGTTAAGTTGTCTGTCTAAATTAAACCTCTAATCGTGACGACCTAAAGCAAATTAGTGTGTATGGATTTTCGTGATTGTGCTTGTATGCATTCGTTGACAAAATGGGGATTTGCCAAGAAGAGGAGCCCTCATCGTGGCGTCTGCTCTAGGTGGAACAAAGCACGCTGGCGGGAGGTTTCTTACGTGCTTCCGTACAGCTTAATCGTGTTCGGTTAGAGATAACTATATTCAATTAAAACGGTTAAACTTGTTATTAATTTGTTGGGGTATATGGAGGAGGCGCAATGTATGTGTTCACAGCCATTCCACAGTTAAATACGCCTGTGTACGCGTGTTAGCAGTTTGGTGGACAAAAAGTAAAAACGGGACGACTTTCAGGATGAGTATTTCTTCGAAGGTAAACTAGAAGCTACCTCTTAATGTGTACACGCGTTGGGCTAATTTTTGTTTGTAGGGCGCTAGCGTTGCATACCGTGTGAATTCCGTAGGAGGAAAACTTTGGTTTGTCCCATAGTGTGTTTTTTTTGGATCGTGAATCGGCTGCATTACCGTTTGTCACGTTTGTTAATACGCCATACCCAGGCGGCCACCGGCAACGTCCACGCTGATATATTCTTCTGTGAGAGTTGTTATATGAGCAAGTGTGTTGTATGAAATTATCCTCTAAAAAAGCTATTAGAGTACGTCTATTAAGAAATAGGTGGGGGCTGTTCGACGTCATATCTGTAATAAACATAACTAGCCTTTTACGTTTCCCTTGCGTAGAATGCATTTACTCTGGCAAAAGAGGCACGGGGCAAAATCAACGTAACTTCTCTAAGCTGAGATCATCCGTAACACGCAAATTTCTAGGAAGCTTCTCTAGAAAGTCAGGATCTTACAATTTCGTGATGCTTTTTCTAGTTTTAACTATTTTCTGTTTTTAGTAATTTCCTCTAGCTTGGATTTTTGAGGCTTAAAAATCTACCTTACAAAACCGTCAGGGAATTTTAGGCTGTTACTCAATAACAGTACAAAAAACTTTTTTCGGTACCATCGACAACGAGCATTCGCAACCTAAGGAAAGTTATCAAACAAATTCTTTTACAGGAGTTTACACTTTTTTACATGTATCGAGCTATCCCATTAGGATGTTTTTTTAAGCTATTTTCTGTTATTACTGTCGTCCCGCATATATGCTGCAAGATTTAACCAAATATAAATATTCAAGCATGTATATGTGTAATTGTCACATTATTATTATATGCTGACCTTATAAATATGTGTAATATATAACTGCAAGTATGACACAAAACTAACGCTCTGGAAAACGTCTCTGAAAAAAGCATACGATGTGAAAATGAACATATATTTACTTTGTCCTACCCATACTGCAGGGGAATGACATGCTTTATAGTCGACGAGTGTGATAAATTATTATATCTAAGTTACGGTCGCTGTGCTAACTGTCCTAGGCAATCCCTATTATTTTTTACTCCGCTGCCTTTATTCTAAGAGCTGTTAACTTAAAATAGCTCCTCTACATAATTGAGAAGAGATGTCGTAAATTTATATAAATTTACTTCGATTCTTGCTATTAGAGAGAATGACCCCCGAAGTTCGCGAACTCCTTAACGCTTGCTCGGAGGAGCGTCACGTTATGATGCTCATTCGCGCGATTAATCGAACCGACGCTGAGGAGGGCTTTTTGAGGCTTATGTAGTCCGTACAAAGTTTATTGTTATGATCAGAACAGCTGTAAACGAAATATGTTCTTGTCTGATTCAAAATACGTAGATAGATAGGTAGGGAAATAAGCAAAGAAATCCCAAAAGCCAAACATTCTTTGGTGGCCTGTTTCTTTCGAGAATCATCAACATGGTTTATAAAAACTCACTTCTAAGCTTGTATTTTGACAGCCTTGTTTATTCCTGGTTGAAGATCCAAATGAACTGATTTTGACAGGGATGATGCAGTTCCGACTGAGTTTGGACTCTAGGACAAAGAAGACAACATACCTTTTCGATTTCCTCGAAAGGATCGACTACAACCAGGTTAGTATTGATGACGTTTGTTCGTTTGCGTATTTTCAGGCTCACCAGTTATTACCTTAACAGGCGCGTTAAAACGCACGTCGACCCTCACTAACAACCATCTTAGGACTAAGTGTACTATTTTTCTATTATATCTAACACGATCTCGTACGTATTACAAGGCTGGTGTGCAGGTCTGCACTGCGTCAATTGTGGGCTATACCCTTAGATACATTGTCCGTTATATGTACAAACTGATACAAAAATTATTAACGGACGCGGCCTTGGAGAACGTTATGACAATACTGCCACTTGAGACTCAACACGGCGCCGCATAGTATATTCATTTCAAAGAACTGGGTCTCCCGTTCGAGCTCTCTGTGATAATGAGCATTTAGTCTTTATTTTATTTATGTTTATTTTTTATTATAGATTATTTATACTTATGCTATATTCGTGTTACGGGTGATCATATTCATAAACACTACCGATTATTGTCAGAATTTGTGCGATACGCTGAACGCGGCAGGATTTTCTTGCATTTTGTTTCATAGCGTCATGACACAGGTTAGTCAGGTTAAAGCCACTTGCACGTGAAGGTACAAGGACAAGCTGATTCATTATGCGAACTAGTTGTTTAGAACATACAATATAATTATAATGTTCTTAAGCAAACAGAGCTCTCCTTCTTGCGATTTTTCTAAATGCAGCGTCTTCAAAACTTTGGGTTTTTCAAGAACTCTTATCATCGAGTTCTCCTTATGGGGCGAGGAATCGATTACGAGTTTGTTACGTTTGTCATTAACTACGAGGTCCCGAGGGCGTCGGAAATTAATGTGCACCAGCAAATTATTTTATGTTACACTTAAGTTGAGCGCATGTAATGTGGGAACTGCAACTTAGAGGAAAAAATATCTGACTGGACTCATACAGCTAGACAAAACTGTTGTAGTGCTTCCCTCCACAACTAGAGGTTGGTTGTCCGAAATCGGCTTAGATTGCAACTTTTTTTTTCAAGTTTTTTAAGTCGTTTCTAAGACTGTATCTAAACAATAACAGATGCGTTAACGAGGTTTTTTCTAGGTACGAAAAGCGTTATTTTTAGTTAGCAGTGTTTACTCAATGTGACCTTTGCTCACCTCGATTTCGGCTTCAGTTGGAGCCTGAACTGGTTCTATGCTCGACACAGATGTTCCTTTTGTAATTTTGCAAACACCAATTTGATAGCACAAGTGAGCAAATTGAAATTGCTATGGCGGAACTTTTGCTTAAGCGTACTGTGTACATATTAATTTACGCTCACAATACATGATTCGTTTCAAGCATCTGGTTCGTACGAAATAGGTTAGTTAAACTTGGCTTACTGACGTTACCGTTTACTGTAGTCGCACTTCTTCTGTTATCTCTGTACTTCCCTTGAAACTGCAGTTGCGGGTAAGGTAAGCCTCTATCTGGAAAATACCCGAAGACGTTGCATCTATTTGGCACATGAAAATCGCTGGAGCGTGTTTTTGTTTGCACTGTTTGATACGTAACTCGCCGCTTCCGGAGATAACGGACGTGCAGTTTTTTAAGCGTGCCCATGTACGCGTTTCCCGCACACCCGAACCAAGCGACGAGGGTCGTTCCTTACAGGTGCCGACCACTGGCATTCCTTGAGCAGGCCCGGTGGAATTCTCTAAGCCACTTTTTTAGAAATGCCTTATCAAACGCCAGTTCTTCGTCTTTGCCAAGAATGTTCGCTTGAGCTGGTTCAGCGTCGCATCCATACTGCCAACCATCCTATCATCGCCTCAATACCTTAAGAAGGCCTCATTCTGCGGCCTGTGTACAGTCACAAATGTGAATTTATTCTTAAAATCATTATTATAATTTGAGTGTTTTACGATGAATAATATGACCGTAGATTTGAATAGTAACGTACTTTTAATTTACTTTGTTCTCGCTGCCATCATTGTGCAACAACGTAATAATAACTTGAGGTTGCGAATGCTGTTCGATCAAACCGCTTTGGCTGCATATTGAAACATGGGATTGCGGTGAGTTTCACTGTTAGGCTAAAAGATTCCATAGACAACGAAACTCTACACTAGATGCAAAAATGATGGTGCCTTACGCCAGCGCTGGAGGTACCCCTCCTCTAATGTTATATATATATACATATATATATCGGATTCTTCTGTTGTACAGTGTTAACTATTTGAGGAGGGAAAATATTATATAGTATAGCAGCGCAAAAACTCTCATAAAGACCTCTACTGCGTATCATATATATCTATAATTTTTTGTTATCAAATACACTAATTTCGGTTTCAATCTCCTGACGCTCAGCGTTTAGCTATGCCTGCTTTAACTAATTATCCTACTATATTTGGACCTTGGAAAAATTTCACAAGCCAATCGGTTCTTGCTTTTTTTAGTATCATTATTTTTTGACAAAACTGTAATCATGTAGTAGATATACAGTTGCTTTATTTTTATCTATCTATTCAACATAGTCCAGTAGAAATATTTGCTATTTAAAGCCTTTGGTCAAGGTAGCAAGGTTTGTTTGCTTTATGCAGTCAACGATATCAGCCATCGAAGCCAGTAATGAGCTGTTATCATGCAAATGTATCCACGAATGCAGCATGCACATACAAAAGTGCATACATACGATAAGGAAATTATTTCTTTTTCTTACTATATTTACTGTATTACTATATATATATATATATATATATATTTACTATTATTACCATAGAATGCAGGACAAGCGTTTGATAGGGCGTTATCTGGGAGCGCCTCTAAGTTCTATTTTTGCTTCTATCTGAGCCGTTTTCATTTTTCTTTGGAATATAGTGATTGAATCGACCTATTTGAAATCGACCTGAAATTGAAATCGACCTATTTCATGTGGTAATATTATCCTACTTGTCAATGAAACGGTATTTATTATGAATAGTGGTAACCTTGAGTATACCTAATAGACCCATAACAGGAGAAGTCTGTTATTTATAGATATACGTATACGTCATACCACAATATTCAAACCCAGCATAGCTGATATGATATTGGTGAACCCAAATAGAAATCAAATAGGACATCCCCATAATATGGGATGTGAGTATATCACGTTGTAATAAATATTTCAGGTTAACTACACTTTGCAATGCCTTTTTTTAATTGTATTAATTGCATACGCTGGCCTGAGCCTATAAGATACTGATTAATAGGCAACACATCGCTATTTGGCCTCTAACATTTTGTGCCGGCTTTTCAAATCTAGAACTCCTATGTCCATGGAATATTTCCTATGTTCCCCAATCGTTTGGATCTCCAACGTTCCAATTGGTCATCAGCAACGCCCTTGGCTTACTAAATGGCCTGCACGTTATACATTATCCATGGAATTATATTTGGATTAACTAAAAACAAAGTCTGAAACTGTTTTTCCGTCTCAATCGCCTGCAATCGTGATTCGGTTTGACAATTTAGTTCGATTTAGGTTTATTATATGGTTAAATTTTATCTACCCGATTGATTTCATAAATAGATAATAAGTGGTTAATAAAAACTAAGTGATAATATAATAAATAGCCAACTGATCCAAATGTCGCCCACAGTATTTAAATAAAACAGTGTCTAACGTACAATTAATTATATTTTAAGTTTTTATTTTCTCAAGTCTTTTTTTTACAGTTTAATAATAAGCTTAATACGTAATATATTTCATATTTGGAGGAAGTCCATCATCTTTAGTTCGTACCTAAAAGCTATCTATATCTACATATCTACCGAGACCATTATTATTATTGTCGCTTACAAGAAAATATCTGTAGGTGTACGGCCTATAACTATAGGACGCATTGTGGCTTACCTTCAGGACAATACGAGTCATCAACAGTCACTGTGTGCTCGAATGAGAATTCCACCGCCATTTTTCGATGAAATATATTTTATTTGATCGAAACCTATCACAGTTAGTTATTTGTATACTATTACAGACAAAAACACATCAAGTGAAATCGCAAACATATATATATAACACTTTCATCTGAAATCCATAAGTTGTATTAAGTCAGCCATGGTCCGCTTTTTGCCCAGCATCAATTGCTAATTTATAGAATTTATTTATAGGTAAAAGATACCTTTTAAGACATTTAAGGCAGAAGCTTTATAATTGTTTGGAAACAGCATCTCGATGTAGCCAAAAGACTGCCCGAAGCAGCTCTACGAGTCATTCATCTCCTGTTGCAGTGTTCGAGCAGCGCTATATTTCAATGCTGTTAGGGATATTCTCAGGATCAAGTGCGGTATACGCGAACTTGCGGCTCTCGTTACTTTGTCTGATCGTTTGCGAGATCTGAAAGTTCAAACGTGTTACTTTTAGTGGATCAGCAGGGTTGTACATTATGCATGCGTACGCTGCGCTTTTTCATTACTTTTGTTTTATGTTAACCGATCGATCAAAGAGTGATTTCGTCCTTTTCACTTCTAGACGGTACCAGACACCCCTGCTGGGGTCAGTCCTTGAGTTTACCAAGGTTAGGTGAGGCTAATGGCCTTTTGGTACCGGTGGGCATCGGACGAATTCGTTGGCGAGCGAAGGGGGCACCCGTAAAGACGACCCGTACAATCAGTGTAAACTTATTTTCGGACTTCCGTCTCTTATGTTGAATTGTTTGCATTCTAGGTCATGTTGCTACATGATGAGATTTGAACAGCTATAGTCCAAGGGAACGGACTCTAGATTTTATAAACGGGCGCGAAAAATTCTCGTTCATAGTTTGGCGCCATGCCAAGTCTGTTTCTTTCGTGCAACAACATTTCCATACGCTGTCCTTTGCTTAATCTTTACTTTCCATTTGTTCAGTCAATTCGACGATTCAGGCCGGGCGGCGATCAGCGTTTACCGTTCGACCATGTCCTTACCGACCTCACCAAATTTTTTTCAGCCAAATCCATGTAATGATTTATCCTAAGTTCACCTTTCGCGCTCTAGCAACTGTGAAAAAGGTATCGATCCTACGGAGAAACAATTTACTTCGCGATTTAAAATATAATGCATGTGTGTACTCTCAAGCGGATAATACTGGCACATTTACTAAGTTCGTGTAAGGTCCACCCTCTTCCCTTACGATCACCGCTAGTGCTCTTCAGTTCAGGCCACTTAAAACATTGCGGAGGCCAATGCATAGCAGGTAGCTTTTGATATTCTTGCGTCACCTTCCTATACCTCCAAGAAAGGTGTTCTATTGTTCCAGGACGAGACTTCAATTTCTAAAGTATGAAAATTAGTTTTAATAACACGCAACCGCGTTGTCTTAGCTCCAGAAAGAAACCAGTAATGCACTTTTAGGTACGCGGTTCTCCCATCTCAGGTTTAAATCATACGAAAGATAACTATTAACGAATCCGATCAAGACGTAAACAGTGTAAAGGCAGGGCTGTCTAGATAGAGAGCGTGTCAAACACTTGGATCAAGCTTGCTAATTTTGATTCTAAATAACTAAGCCTAAAAAATGACCAAAATTTATTAAAAGACCGATCAAATATGATACTTGGTATATGAGTACACTACTATATCCGATATACTATATTATGTTATATTGTTTGGAGAAAAAAATTATGGTTTTCAATTTTTCTTTTGCTGACTGTGAATGAAGGACGTTTTCAGGTCGAAATTTAATAGTTGAATGTAGCAAGCCTCTTAAGAGTGCTACTTGTTTCACCTGTAACAGAATACAACACCTGACTAGATACAAACGAAAACTAGAAGAACGCGGATAGTAAATGCAATAGTCAACTTATCAATTATTAAGACAACTTAATAATGGCTTTGCAGTGAATAAACAGGTTAGTATAAAGACAAAATGTTTAGATACATTTTTCTTCGAGAGCTGCTGTCTTGACTCAGCTACGCTTCCTTTTTAGGTATACTACCAGAAAGGTACCCGTTTTACTGACAAAAGCCAATATATATGAGTACCGTCAACAGGCATCGAAGAACTTAGTAGTTGATACATTCCAAAGCGATGGTTTCAGTCTTTTCTATTGGCCGCCTGATACATCTAAGATTTATAATTCCTGAAAACACGATTTAGAAAAATGAAGTTCCTTAGATGTCTTTATAGGAACTGCATCTACCATTGGCTGGCCAACCTGGTTAAGCCTCCATTGAAGAGCTTGCAGAGCTTCCTTGTCCGCAGGATGTGAAAGATGAACTTCGACAATATTAGCGAAGATGTGCAATGGCCTCGCCGAAAGGAAGCGGATCACCGAAATCCAGCTCAGTGTTGCCTCCTTTGAAGGCAACTGACTGACAAGTTCGCCTTCAGTCCGCGGATGCTAGACAATGAAGAGAATATTTCAGATATATTTTGTCCCTGGCCAATTAAGACACATATAAGTAAGAAGCTTTTCATTTATACCGCCAACTTGCAGTTTTCTCAAATAACCAGGATTTGTAACAAAGCGACAGCGAGAAAAAAAAGGACAAGTTAATAAGACACCAACGTTATCTCTGGGGATGGTTCCCCTCATCGCAGACGGGTAGTTCGGTGGAAATGCGAGATTGTCATATTGGCCTGAGCCATATACAGCGTTGAAGAGTGATGCCAATGAAAGCACGTTTGTCAGCAAGCTCAGCAAGCCCTCACGATCAATAGGCGATGGAATACCCTGAAAGGCGAGAACTACTAGGAGAAATTGACGATAACAATAACGACCAATCACTACGTGTAACGAAACAGATACTTAAGCTTTTAAATTCGTCAACATAGACTATCGTGATTTTATCGAAATCCTTCCTGTGCTGTATTTAATTTACATGGTTTAATTCACTAACCTTAATCTGGCATCCTCCTTTGCGTCTGCTTTTTGACATTTCATCACACCACCTATTCAGCTCGCTGTCTTCCGTTATGTCAGCTGGGTTAACTAAAATGTCAGTCATGTACATTGGAATCAACTCTAATTTCTAAGATCATTGTTTTTCAACAGTGACCGTCCTTACAGCGAGCGGTCAGTAAAAGACCTATTTTATGCCTTTCCTTCCTATAGCATAAGGCATTTCTGAAAGTTTCGGAAGCATCCATTAATATTGATTTTTTTATTGCTAATCGGATTTCATACGAATGCAAGAGTGCCAGTTGGCGGTGATGGGTTAGATCTAGCGCGTCGCTGCTTTGCTCTCCGCGCTTCTTTCGTTTGGGGCAGTACTGCCTCCGTAATAGCTAGCGATCATCCATACACGAACTCAATGCACATGATCAGCTTGCCGTATCATTTTGCATCATCTACTATGGGAATTGTCTCTAATTTAATCATTCGCTTTCGGAGCTCCTACACAAAAAAAAAACTTACGATAGTGGTGTTCGAGCACAGCGCAGATGTATGTACGAATTGCATCTTGGACTTGAAGTGCATCGTCGCGGAAGGGATACTCTTTTAAAGTCTTATCGCCTGTCTGCAAGTAGCCGAGACAAAACCAAAGGGAAAAATATAGCCATGATTGATTTTAGTTAATGTATATTAGCTAGATTTCAGTGTCAGCGGGCGTAACCTAGTCAAGTACCGTGGAGTTCTGGAAATCAAACCGGCCTAGGAGTGTTGATAGGAGTGCAGGAAGTAAGCTAACTTTATTCGGCCGATTCCTGCTTCTGTCGAAGCGTTCGTGATGTTACACGAAGCAGCCATGTAAACATTTGTTTGTATACCGTTTTTCCGCGTAACTATACATACTCCATTCCGTGTGATCACTTTCCGAATGTCGAGATCGTCAATAATGTGGAAGTCCTCGAAAGCTCGACCAATGATGGCCTGAAGACCGCGCATTCCTATACTGGTAGTGGAGTCCATCCATCCTCCAGGGCTCATCAGTTCACATTGAAGGTATCTAAAAACAAACAGAAATGAAACATATTTTTGTTTTGAAACATAATTATAGCAGTTAATAATTATAGCAACGGAAGCTAAAAACGGGAGCACTAAATAAGCTAGGGTTATTTGCTCACCAGATGAAGCAAGCCGCCGAGTTCTATGAACTTTCTATAATAGTCTCTATGACAAGATATTTTTGCTAAAAAAAAAACCTGTCTGCTTACGAGTTAGCTCGAATAACAGGCCTAAGGTGCGGCTCCAGCAGTTTATAGATAGGATGCGAACTTGACAGGCAGCGATTGGCTGAGACCCAAATGCTCTCGGGCAGGAGATGACATAATCCGTACCATAACCAACTCCTAGATGATAGAGGAAGCAATTTCACAGAGGCTTGAATGTAAGAGGCCACGTAAATCATGCGAGCAGGTTCCTTTAAACAGGTTTATAAATAGGATTTTTTTATCGTTTGGATTGCTTAATTGTCATATAGGTTTGAGCTGTTAGAAGATGCAGCCTCGTACTAAGACAGATAATCAACTACAATTAGCTTTAATTTATTCCGGACGTCGCAAACAAACGAACTGTGGAATAAATCATTGTTTTAATAGAACTGTACATATTAATGCTTAAATGAGACCTAGGGTGTTCTTGACATCATCCCAAGTAGTCGTCTAGTATTATCAATTACTTTTTCTCAGTAACGAATAAAAACTTTTTTAAACTCTGTTTTTAAAAACTAAACGCATTCTAAAAACAGAGTTTTCGTTATCGTTTTGGCCAGGTGTAGGGATTCTTTTAAAAACATTAACCTCGTATAGTATTGGATCAATGATTAGGTGCGGTTATAAATTAATTAATTAATCTAATTTTTTCCTAGGGTTCCAGGCAATAGATCTCACTTTAGCCCCAACAAGGGAAACGTGTGATATGTATTACTTTCTTGGCCCGCTCAACTACAAAAGGACGATCTAAGATCTCTAGATTTTGGCACCTGCCACATTCATGATAGCTGCTTAAATGTGATATATCGGAAATTTCGTAAACAATGTTTATAATACCTGTTACTTGACTATAATTGTTTTTAGTGACCGTAAATTGGTGACTGAGTTGGAAACTCCAATCGGTGTTGATATTCTGTGATTCGAACACTATCTCATTCCATATGAGCGGAAATGCAGCTATCTGCAGCCTGCAGCAAAAGTAGGCTAACATAACAAAAAAGTAGCGCTTAAAGAAATTGTAATAACCTGTGTATCATTGCATCCGCCATGTTGAAAAACATTTTGGCTAACATCCATGTGTACGGCGGGTCTGATGGCGAGAAGAGTACATTATCAGCAGCTGCATCCGGAAACAAATGGATCGCTAAGGGCCGCAGCTCTCCCCGAGTGTCAACGCCAAATAACCCGACCGGTGCGACAACCTGAATCAAGTGAGATTACACTATCATTCATGTGTAAATATCAAGCTGAGAAGATTCGAGGAACCGGAACGAACGTACAACCTATATTACGAGCATACGAATGGTGTCCTCTTAGCTACTTGCAAGGGAACCTGCTTGCCGAAATACTCCGACTTTACAATAAGCTACTATCTAGAGACAGTTGACGTCCTCGATATTACCCGGCGCAACAATAAAAAAAAATTCAATCGAATTAAATAGCGTCTCGTAGAAAATTAATTTTTTATTTGAAGTTCAATTGAAACTGATTTAGAATCAAAATCGGCTTTTCTTTTGTTAGCTCCAAAACAACAAGCGGAAGGTGATCGTGTCCAATCTGAAAGTTATGTGTCTTTTGGAGCATTCTTTACAAACACCAACGGTGTATAGAGACTTTCATATTGAAAACGAACATTTTGATAGCTAAACATTGACATCACTGATTCAGGTATTTTAACGTTATTGGAGACGTCAAGGATCCGCAAAGCAAGTCAGAACTTGATGGGATTTTCGTGACGCTAAAAGTAAATGAAGGTCCCGCATTATCCAGGTGAACTTTGCATGGAAAAATTCATATGTATTTTTCTCACTATTTACCTATCGGCTAAAGGCTAAAATTAAATATTGACTAAAGCCATTTGCAACCAAATAGTATCGCTCTATTTTTACAGTTATGCTGCAGTAAATTCTGACTCTAAGTGGACTCCGGTTTGGCAGGTGTTCACTTACCATTCTATCGTCCCTGCAAGGCAGATTCCTAAGAATTTTGTGATCGATTATGAAAAGTTTTTTTTCCTTCATTGTCCGTTCGAGCTCGAGGTTGTCGACCGATATCTGACCCCCATTTCGGCTTCCTGAGAGACTAAATAAAGACACACTTGGTCACAGATTTTCCACCAGTATTTTAGTGATAACTGAAAAAAAAACTTAACCTTTTTGGACTGGAAAATGAAAAAAAAATCTTCCCAATATGTGTACCGAAAAAGGGACTAAAGTTCGTGTATCCTTTAAAATGTTGGCATAAAATGTTTACAACTCAAGAGTAACGCAAAGTAAAAAAAGCGATTTGAAAAGGTCGAGTTCCCGCTACGGCAGGAACGGTCGTTGTTTGCTGCAGTCAGCAGAAGATATAGTAACGCGAACATAAAACAATAGCCTTCGGACGGACTCTATAACATTATTTTCGCTCTCCTCCAATTGAAACGCTAAGTTTTATAACGGCTATAATTGACTACTCTAAATAGATTGGTTTCTTGCTATCGTCTATTGTTCCTAGGTGCTGCAATTTCTATGTCGGATACTCAGCTAACAAACCATTCGGGCAATCGAGTGCACAACTTAATGGCAGTCGGGTTAAGTCCTTGTAGTCTTTGAGCGGCAAACCACGCGTCAGACTTCCAGCAGTGGATTGCCTGAAGTTTTGGCAAATCCGTATGAGAACAGTCAGTTCGCGATTATAAGACCAGCTTATTAGGCGAAAGAAAATCAACAACATACATTTTTTTATTGTTAGCAAGTTATTCCATTTTCTTTTGCACAGTAACAGTTTTAGGAAGCTCCCAGATAAAAACGATACTATAAAAAGTGTGTTCCTTACAGAAGGTTCTTGAAAGCCTAATTTATAGATGTTTTTAAGGTCGTCGAGCGAGCACCACGCAGAGGTAGATCCGGAGATAAGTTTATGTTCCATTCGTGAGCGAAGGGACGTCAACTCTCGCTAAAGAAAGTGTACAGCCACAGACTATAGTCATTATCACTAAATCATATTTCGCTTAATTCTTAAGTACTACTTGTAGGCAGTGAAGCCAACCTATTCGGTGATCAATCATAACGTTCCAGAGCCTTAGAGAACTAATATCTCACTGGTCATCGCTATCGTCGAAATTGTCACAATCGGAAACCATTTCGACGCCTTTATTCCCTTCCGGTCTTATACACAGCCAAGTAAGCATTATAATGTAAATTTAAACTTAACGTTTCTATGAACTGACCGCGTCTAACGGGAATGCGGCCAAAGGAGGATTTCGACACTGGGGAGGAGCGCCTTCGAAGTTTTGACTCATCTCGAAGAGTCCACGTCGTTCTCGCAGTTCCTCCAGGCGCTGACTAATGGATGTGTCTTTTTGTGGCAACAAGCAGTCGTTAACGGCAAATCGATATCTGTATTTAGTAAACAAATCAGGTTGTCAGTGTTAACAATTGCTATGAATTAGGTAATTTGTCAAGCACAAGTAAATTCATTACGGAATGAGTTGGCTTTAAAATGTATTTACTTCTTATCGGCTTTGATCCATCGATGCAAAGGCCAGGTTGCAAGAACTTGTTTTGAGCCACGTGTCCTTAGCTCAACTCGCTCGACAAACCAGTCATCCGCGAACCCACTCCGGTCCCTCCATAAGACAAGGAAGGCGGGTTTACCCAAAGCGGTTTGTTCGGACTGTTCGCATTTGTCATCCCTGTTCCTTTTAGGCTCAGATGGGACCGTGTAGAAGCCAGTGGAGTTTCGCTCATGGTCGTTTCTTAACCAGTTGTCTAGCTTGGTCTAATTAGTGGCAAAATTTAATTTACACGAATGAACAGTTTATGTTATTTACGTCAGAGTCAACGACGCACTGGACGACAGGAAAATAATTACGTACAATAAATTACTTTAGGCCTAAGGGTACAAGGCTAGAGGTACCTTTAGTAGCGCTGAGAAGCCTACGACTTGGAATAAATATTGCCAGGCTGTCGGCGTCAAACAAATCGTTTCAACGAAATATTCTTGGTTACGGCTTTTCGGGCTAAAAGGAACTGGGCAAAATTCGGAATTTTGGACTAATTCTTTAAGACAACGGTCACGTTCAAGTGATTACCTTATCTGGCATCCATTTACTTTAAACATTTTACTAAAACATTTTCTATGGTAAAGCTACGGTAATTGGGTAAGTGTTATCTCACCTCTGCATTTCGGTTTCCGTTTACATCTTCGATGAAGGCGTATATGTTAGCATCTGTACCTGCACCTTTTCGATCACCAGTCTTCACGACAAGAACTAGATCGCTTCGGAACTTAGCTACAATGCCTCCCATATCTGAATCTGGATAAATAAGATCTAGAGAGAAGTTTTTATGAGTCGGATAAATAACTTTCGGAAAAGCTAAACATTTGACATGTGAAGGTACATCCTGCTCTGATAAGAGTATGCATATGTAATATCTGCAGGTCTGAATTTACGCCACTGTTCAATTTCTTCTCTAGCTTTATGGCCCTATATATATATTATATATATACATGATGTGTTCGCTTTTTATTATATGCACTTGCACAAAACACTGTTATATATTGATAAACAGTGGTTTCATTAACGACAAACGTTTCTTATTTAAAGGAATTATAATTTGACAGTTTTTTTGGACTGAATATTAGGTGAAAGCCCAAGGGAACCATGGTTTTCATTGTGACACTCCGAGATCAATCTAATCTGATATGAATATTGAAACATCCCTTGCATAATAAATTTGAACAAGTTACACAACTTTGTTAAAACTTAGGTCTATGTAGATACTGTGATGATTCTTTATAATCCTCAAGCTGTTTTAAATACTGATTCGAATCATAAGTGCTCTAAGGCATAAAAGTTGAAATGGATATGTGTTGAATAAATATGTTGAAATTTTGAACGTTGTGTTTATGGTATGATGTGTTTAGGTACAAACCAGACGAAACTTATAGAAATAGTATAACTCATAGCCTAAGGATGTAATAGCCCATCTTTTTATAGTTCACCTAAAAACCTAAAAAAAGCGTTTTTTAGGTCTGCATAACCTAGATCGAAATGAAGAACCTTCGCCGATTAATATAGACTCGTTGAAACAAGCAGTAAGTTGATTTGAAGTTGTAATCGGCTTTCAATTCACTGACCAGATTTGAAAATGATTACGGAAATTTACTCACTTCGTCCGAAGAACGCAGACCTAATGAAATCCACGCTATTAGATAGGACTGGTCCGCTACAAATTTTTGTCCTTTAGCGAAACAAGCTGAGATACAGAATGCGGTTAGGTACCCTACTTGCTTGTAACTTATCGACAAATGCCACCATTCAATTTCATGCTTAGCGTAATAATCATAGCGGCCAATAATGCCCGCATGTATGCTCATAAAAGGCAGGACTCCGTCAATAGATCCTTATTCACCGAGCTGTGTCCTAACAGCATTTGCAAATACTTATTGTGAATCCAATAAAAGTTACACAAAGTATTTTTACGTTTGACAGACTAACAAAAGCAGCGTCTGGCTGTATCTTGTTGTACGTAGGGAATACCAACGAATTCAAACGAGATCGAAAAGTATACCTTCGAATGTTCAAGTAAACGGATGGCTATCCACGGCAAAACGCCTATCGTTTAGGTTCGTTAACAGAGAGCGACATTCGCGGTGCTACTCAAAGGAAATGATCTGAATAGCTATGGAGTAGTCGCCGTAAAGACCTCTAGCATTCAGCGACAATAACTATCGGCCTGTTCGAGTCCTGCTTCAGCAGCTGCCGCTGTTCCGGCAAACTTATGGGTGATGCCTGATCTCGTGTAGGCTAAGCTCGCCGAAGCCCATCATCGGCTCAAGTCGTGTAGGTCGTGAGCCTATCTTCTGTATTCAACGTGGCCAAACAAGCAGTCCCTGTCATTGAAACATCAGATCTATTGTATGATAAATATAGCTATAAAGGTAGAACGCAAGCCATACGGCCATTGCTATTTCAAACAAACAGCAAGAACACTAAACAATCTATCAAGGCAGCTTAACGTGGACTAATGTTATCATAGTTACGTTGTTGCAAAATCATACGGCTTCCACGTTCCCGTCCTATCGGAACCGTTTCTACTGTAGGTCTATTTGTAAGAAAAGCAATTAAAATTTTTCGACATTTTTTGAGATGCGTGGCTTTGATCATGCCAATAGAATTTACTATACGTCTATCGAGCGATGTCTATCGGTTGCATATTACGATGCTCATTCCGCACCGAAGACAGAATCAAATCGCGAAGTTTAGCTATAAAAATCAATAGCTTAATAATGGCAAAAAAACGACGGTGCATAACATTGCTTTCTTACACTCATATGTTATAATTAGTGGACGACGATTAAGTTCTTGATGTCTATAAGTACACGCAATTTTACTTGAATATATATATATATATATATATATATATATATATATATAACAATGCACATATTCTAAAATGTTCTCCGATTATATTCGTTCTGTGTGTTCGGTGTAGTCGGCGGCACGGAAGGTGGGGGCTAATGACATGGGTACATTATTATAAACATAGATCACGCTAAATTAGCTTCCTGTGGCACAGACGGTACTGAATAGGCATTTTATTTGGGGGCACGATGATTTGCGTGATTACATGAAAGGACGAGCCATTGGCGTGACTGGCCCCATCGTATCCGTCTCCATTCTCCATTTATTATATAATAGTCAGCGCCCACGAAACTGATCTGAACACCACAATCATAGAACAGTAGAAATTTACTGTTTCTGCTGCTAATTATATATGTGTAAGCAGCAATGTGCAACTACTAAATGCAGTGTATTGTGTAGCTAGTTAAATGACAGGTGTGTAGACGTATTTGATACGCAATTTGTCCTGTTTTGACCATGGAAAACCTAAAAAATTCAATGCTGATGTGGGCGTAGCCTTTTGGGAAAAGTGTTTCGTTTGCTTATTATATAAAAAAAAGTCACATACTTTTTAAATAGTAATGGTTTGTAAACTATCGTCCACTCGTAGGACATCGTTTGAAATTACCCATTTATCTAAATAAGCGAAACGGGTCATCAGGGTCCACTAATACTTCCTATCGATAAAAACTCTTCCTTAAGCAGCATTTTCGAAGGCGATTACGGGGTTAATATAAACCCACCTTACGCTAAGAATAGGCACATGGATCTCCATGTGCCACGCTGCATCCCTAGTTTGGTTTTAGTATACGAAACGGTTATAGAAAAATTGCACTGAATAAAGATATAAACTAACCTACTATACGAGCCAATGTGATCTAAGAGCCTGAAAAATCACGGGTGCTCTCTCCCGTTGAACGAAAAGACGAGGATAAAACAGATAATTCTTACTCTTACCAAACTGGTAAAATACAACAAATAATGGATTCACATAGAAACTAGTCTCATAATCGCTTAACATCTGTGACCTTAGCCTCATTCTGAGTAACTGGAAGGAGCTCTCAAATCCATTTGCTACAAGATCGCATTGTCAAACAGTGACACAATACGCTCTGCCTTGTCTAATTTAAATTTGTTCCATATTCCTTTTTTCATTTGAATCAATTTCAAGATCAGAGAATACTTTTAGTTGCATGGGAACATTAACCGTGTGCTGCCCTCCCCAAACAAAAGCAGTCCCCAAAAAAGAGCTCCTTTCCCATATTTAGCCCCAGCTGCCTTCGCGGACTGAACAGTTCTTTTAAAAGTAACTCCCGCATGCTACAGTGGCCATAATACAAATTGGAGTATTATAGCAAGACAAGTCATCTTTGAACAAACGGTAAGTGTTCAGTGATCTAACAATTTCGAGAACACCACGGGAATACCTTACGAAAGCTTACGAAAAACCCCTTCCTATTGTGATCGAGCGTAAACAAATCCAAAGTACGAGCTGTTCCCTTGGAATAAAACTTGTTTCATACGTAAAGTCGCCTACAGGAAAGCGGTTACCGGATCTTTGAATGTCGGATAATCCAGCATATATTATGGTTTTTAGTGTTTACTGTAATTATACATATATATATATATATATATGTATGTATGTATGTATAATTACAGTATATATAATACATATAAAATGCAAGTTCGTGTTTGCTACATATGAACGTGACACATATATTTAACATATTTTTCTTCGTTAGTAAACCTCCTAAATTTATCGAATTTATGATATATTCGGCTTTCTTTAACGACAAAAGTTACCAAGGTTCTCTTTGTTCATCGCGATTATCATTTGTGAATTTTATGAATGTAAGCAGGAATGAAAATCCACGGACGCTATCGTGCTATCGTACCGATAATGGCTATGGCAGTTCTACTTCTGCTGTCAGCTTGTGTGGCTGGAAAACTCAAAAAAATCGCGGGACTCGGGGTGCTCGGTGTGGCCCTAGCATCTCGGTTTGTCCCAATACCGATTCAGCAGTAAGTACACCTTATACATTAAGTAAAACTAATTGGCACGCTTATAAGGTGCCCTTGGTAAGATGGAACTTAGCAAGGTTTATCTAATTTATAATGGCGTGCTTCGCTCCTTAGAAATTACGCCTTTTGCTAGCTACTTAGATTAATTATCACCACCATTGTCTGTCAATCTTCTCTTTGGTTGAAAGCGGCAACTCCTCACAGCATCCTGCCGACCTCGACGTGTGTTAAAAGCTCCACAATCCTGGGATATAATAATACAATGTCCTTGAATATCATAAAAATGATTTTTTTTTCAATTATTGCATAGCTACCCATTCGGGTATGGATGCTCATATGGCAAGTGTAAATAATTTATCCTTTCTCTCCGTTCTACCTTATCTAAAATTAGGGGAAGCATTATGGGTTTCTACACCTCTGTGAAAACGTATACACTCCGAAGCATACTGCATATCAAAACACGTTGTGCTGCCCCATAGAACGTTTGTGTTTGACAACTGTTTGCCTCTAAGGTGGCTATCGATTGCCTTATGAAAATCACTAACTGGAAGTATAAGCCATTCGACAAGTAATTACCTCGTACGACCTCAACAATTGCATATGGGATAGCTTAAGAAGCTATCGACAGCTTAAACTGGCCTTATTGCTTAGATCCAAGAACTAGACAATGCCCCGCAATTCACATTGGACCCTGAACTGATACGACGACAGACCCGATGTTTTGATCTGGACCACAACTTGCACAGCCCAAGTCGATGCGATATTCGTCTGATACTTATCCGAGTGTCGAAATCTCGGCCTGGTCTGTACTGTTTGATCTTAGCTGAAAGCCTATCTAAACAATTATAGAACCATCTATTTTCAGTTCGAAACCAATTATCGCTTGAAGTTAATATTAACTGCTTTCAGCTGCAATACACATTAAAGCGTTACGCTGGATTAGTTGTCAGAAATGATATCCACACTTCTTTAGCCTTAACATATTAATTTGATTATATTGCTTGTTAAAAAATAAGATGAAGATGGAAAAAGATTTATTTCGGCACAATAGTATATGACCTATTATTATATGCTGTGTATATAACTGTTAGCACGATGTACCTTAATAATACTGGATCTTAGGTGGTAAATGCTACAGCAGCTGTCGTGGCATTGCTGGACGCGTCAAGTTACTTCTTATTCAACTTTCTGCTTTCTAACAAAATCTGTCTTTTCCTTGTTGCGCTCCGGTGGTAACTGATGCTCCTGTTATTAGTTATCATCATGGACATCATCAGCGTCAGGATTCTTACGGCTGCTATTTCGGCCATCATGGGCATTACGGGGTCGGGTATGATTTCGCCGGGCACGACGGACGGTGGTAAGGGGCGCACCGACAGTAATGCGACAGTAACGTCGAACTGAATGTGACGCTGATCGCAAGTCGTTGGCAAGATCAGCGGCGACTCTCGGGAGCACCTAACAAACGAATTTATTCGTTCCTTCTATCCTAGTTTATCCCGCGTAGCGAACTTGTTATCCCAGATTCGAACGATTTTGCGTACTTTATTCAATAATGGCATGTTTGTTTCTATCAAACTTAGAGAGCCTATGCGGTATATCTATTACAACAGACCTGCTCAATATGAGCTTCCACTGGTATCTCTTAGCAAGCGGACCAACTACAGAACACTTGAACGTTAATTAACAGTGTTTACATCAGTGCTCACTTGTATCTGTGCACGATTTGTCAGATATCTCCGCTGAAAATCAGTCCATTTTTCTTGACTTCCAGATGAAGTGAAATGTACAGTGTCGGGACCATAGCGCCAGTTATATATATATATATATATATATATATATTCGACAATTAAGCCAATAAGACAAATAGTGTTTTTTTTTTATGTAGAAACCGTGATTTTCTCTTTTCCTCTTAGATGCGTTTTGTAGAAGACTCCTCTTTTCTCACAAGTTAATACGTTAAAAGCGTAGCCCTCCTTTTTTTTTTTAATCAAAAACATTATCCTTTCACATCATATTGCAGCCTAGTATTTTGCTTAGTGTCTATAGATTTGTCTATCTAACATATGGCTGTGTGCAATATGTACCAGGCCGTAGGAATAACAAGGCCAAGATGAAAGATTAGGCGTTTGTTAATTTTCTATGTTTCTTCTGCGACGATCACAAGATTCGTTCTACATCTTGCAGATGCTCCCCTACCCTTGTCCGCTGAAGTTGCTCCTAAATGTTATAAATGTAAGTAGAATCGTTCGTACGGGGTAGTTTTTGGTTTCGTTGAAAAGAACCTGCTTACCATTGACAACTTTCTCCCATCTCAGTAAATACTAACTAAATACAATACACTACGGGTGATTGCTATATAATACAGTGTTTCTTTAAATAATTGAGAGTTCTATGGTAGTTTGGCGGTCCGATACGAACCATCCGGAATGAATTTTCAAAGTTTTCATTTTCTGCATAATATATGACGCAGGTCAACTGACCCGCGAAAGAAAAACTCGCTGAGAAGAAATTTAATATATTTCACTATGGTGAAATGTGTTATTTAGAGTATTAGTTAGCGAAGTGTTTTGTCGTCTGTGTAGTGTACCGGCTTATCAATAGCAAGGTTTCGGGTGTGATACCTGACCGACGGTGAGTGTTTCTTGATTTAAGCATGCAAAAATTTTGACGCCAGCGTTTCGGATAGTGTGTTTCAAATTTATCTCCACAGGGCGAGATCAGTTTATCCCGATGTCTTATTTTGAAAATTATCCGTCGCTCACAGTGTTAAGCGAGGCTGCAGATTAGTGTACAGCGTAGAATGTTCGCACCTCACGTTAATCAGTATCGGGGGTAGAACTAGTCTGAGCCGTTCATTTCGAGTATTGGGGGATTTATATCCGACTCCCGTACCAGCATTTGACACTTGATTCTGTCTAAACGCCCCCTCTTTACTTTTTCCACTATGGGTCCGTCTACCTGCTGCGTGTTCCTCCTATCTGACTGCTCAAGTATAAAACATCATCGCTTTTCCTTCACATTAAGTAGGGCGATGAAGGACCTAGCGAAGGTTGAATTTGCTCTACATTTGACAGAAGAGCCACTCGTTCTGTACCGCCAGCATCTTTTCCTAGCCTAGTACAGAAGGCGAGAGTCAGTCGTCCCAGCCATATTGATTCGCTTTTAGGGCTAGTATGGGATGACTGTGTAAGCCGAAAGCCACCTAGTATCGTTCAGTGAGCATTAAAATGGCCTGCTTCTCCAGGTGGACAAGTTTAGGCTACAGGCTTGCGATTTCGTAAAGGCGCTAACAAGATCAACGAAGAGACGGCGCACTACAACAAATCATTCTTATCAACTGCATAAGTGGGACGAGACACGTTCGCAGTATCATGCAATGCGTGTGCAGGGAACCAACCAAGCAATAGGAAGAAGGCCCAGTATAAATTAAGACATTGATTCGTATAAACGGGCCAGGACAAATAAAAGTAGAATGGATTAGTACAACTCCCATTGTATTATAGCTTTATACCAACCTATATTACAATGCCTATATTCGTAATAAAGTATCTAACTGTTTATTAGTTGTTACCGGTGGCCGGCAAATTGCCCTGCCCTTTGCATGACGCTAATTCACTATTACAAAAAGCGTAACCGTCCTACCGTGTATGCCTGCACGACCAAATTAGATATGAGAACTAGGCAGGCTTAAGTAGTAATAGTTGCGTATTGAAGCTGACTGTGTTAATATAATGCCAAAAACTTGTAAAAGCTATATCATTTTGGTCAAGGCCATGGGACCTAGGCCGTTCGATGGACCGGTTATCAGTCTTTTATTCGATCATTGACGTGATTACATCTTTCGTTCGTTCGTCGCTACTGGCGTAGACGGCTATATACAATACTTAGTATGCGCAACGCACGACAACAAGACGGTGTAGTCTATAGATTTGTACTCAAAATATAATAATCATAATAAACAAGTCTGTATTCTTGAATGAATGATAGTATACGTGTCGACCATCTAGAATGTTTTAATCGTTTATGTTCCTGGAACGACTGAGAGAGAAAGCAGTCTGATGAAAGTGTTGTGTTCGGAGCAATCCGTCACGCATCCAAACGAGAAAGGTTCCTCTGCATCAGGAAACGACAGAGTTTGTGAAAGCTATTTTTGTTCCGGCATTGCCCCCGTACTTGGCAGGGCACTTTAAACTTGAAAGGTAAAGTATGCTTTGCTTCGAGATAGCAGACTATCGGCAGGCCGCTATCAGGCCAACGGTGGCGCGGCGAGAAGTTTTACCGCGAGTACGGGATAACTGACACAATTGAAATGTGGGCTATCTACCATAAGTGGGGCGGAAAAGGCAAGGACACGGTAAAGAAATACGTGGACTAAAATAGCTGAACAGTCTAGGGCTAGGTGTACCAAACGAATATAGTAGATCATAAAAATAATGAAATGTACAGTAATAGAAGTTGATGTTCATGGGTTAAGGTGGACAGATGCGCTGTACACGTCCTGCGTTATTGATTGATACCAGGTGAAGCGATGATAGCTAGTTACTGCCGACGACCCTAATAATAGTAACGGGAATATATTCAATATACAACCACTATAATAAAGTCTGAATGTTTAGTGCGTTACATAGTACTGCAAATTAACTGTTCACGTATGAGCTTTGTTCGCGACCAAAGGAACCCAGTTTCTGCCCGTTTGTAGTTAAATAGTAATTGGCACCCCTTTAGATTAGCTGTCGCTTGACTATGCTACAATGGCGATGTTGACGCTGACGATGTCATCGTGATGATGATGTCATCGGCGGCGAAGACAAATGTCAAACTGCTCCATGTGTCACTCATACTTCACAGACGATTGCACAGCTGACGGGAATGTCGCAGTGTTTGGCGCTGGCGGAAGAGGAGCTGTAGCAAAAAAACGAATAGAGGCGGGCGGGGAAGAAACTTCAACCCCGCTAGAGGTCGTTGTCACTCTTGCGTAATAATATTTAGTGAAGATCAGGAACGCCTAAAATGCGATAAATTCTATGATATCTCAGTTTTGGATGGTTATAATCAACGGTAATTCTGGTCAGACATAGTTTCGGTTATAGAAGCCGATCGTAGAAATGTTTGGTAAGGATTTTTGTAAGTCATGCTTAATACTAGTACAGCAGTTATAGCCCTACACATACTGGTTCCGTTATTATAGGAATAGGAATGGAATAATTACGAAATTGGATCTTTCAGATAAGCTCCGACGCTTAATCCTTTTCGGACGTTTTCGATCCTGTGACTTCCCCGAACGTTCATTTTTGGGGCTCTTAGTTCCGGTTATTGCTATTCGTTACTCAAGCCACCCCGTGCATGCAGCCTCATTATTTTGCTTTAAAAATGTTAACCATATCGCCGTTTTTTCTAGATGTATTATTTAGTTTGTTCTTGCCAGACCAAGCTACTGTACATCGACAGCAATCAAAGTAATTGTCACGGCTTTTGTCGATATGATAGGCTTATATACACATACATCCAAACTCCCACTCGTCTATGATGAAGCTGTTGCCGTTATTACTACGCATTATTACGCATATTAGCTTGAAAATGTTTGCAGAGGTGAACTTCAATAGCCCTTGAAAAAGATTACTTTAGTTTGTCCAATAGCAGCGGTTTCAGCATGGTCTGTTTTCAGCGGATGCTCCTTCGAGTGTTTTAGGTGGTTCGGCAGCATATTAGTAAAACAACAGGAGGAAGAAAATGTTACCGTAAGGGTTATTCTATGAATCTGGATACAGAACCGTTGTCTCATAGGAAAAACATCCATCGAGAGATGAAGCTAGTTTTTCAACGAATAGCAAGGCTTTTTGAGGGTGCTCAAACTAGGTGATCCGATGCTATAATCAACCATCTGCAAAGGGAGAACTGCAAGTTAAACGGTCAAGGGATTTCATGAAGTCATACCACACTTATAATTTTCTGAAATGTGAAAAGAAAGATACCTAGTCCCCCTACCTGTATTCTGTCCGTTTGTCCTACGAATCTCAGAACATATACTATCGACCACTGTCACCATTTTGTTGTATTAGTCGCTGCGTTGGGCCAGGCTTACGCAATGGCGACAGTTCGTTCACAGTGTTTCTACAAACACAACGCGCCCTCAACGAGACATGTTGGAAGATATCAGTTCCAGTAATGCTTTAGCTAACTCGATATTTTAATTTTTCACCGTCATCACTAGTACACTTTCATCTAGTTAATCTATCTATTGAAGTGTACGCTACGAACGCAGTGATACGCAGTTTACTATTTATTAATAGCGTCATAAAACTGAATATATTAGAAAAAATAACTGTATATATAATTTGATGTTACTCGATACCTGTGGGATCATCGCTCACATGATACTTCGAACAACTCTGGTAGGACTGATCAAAGAAGGCCCGCTACGCTCTCTGAATGTGCGCTCCCTTCTCGCACACACCTGATTATAGTATTATTGTTGCTGAAATTTCCGAAGCTTCATCGTGTGCTGGCGTCCGTGTGGCCACGTGCCGAAAAAACGATAAAAACCTAGTAAAGCCTGCCATTATGGTGCAACAATCTATACACCGTATCGTCGCACTAAGCTCAGCTGTATGTCAGCTCACCCACTGTATCACAATCTTAGTTGATCCAATGCGGTCCTTGAAAATTATGTGACGCATGACTGGCACGTGCCGTGTACAGGTTGTACACTTGTCGATGTGCTATTATTATACAGTGCCTCACTTGTTGAAAAATACTCCAGCATTTGTCAAATGTAAAGGTAACAGAATCCGCCGTTGATTGCGGAAAGGACATGCAATGTGAGCTATTCCAATGAATCATTGCCTTTCAGACATTATACCACGATACCTTTAGACAACATCCGTCTATTACACTTAATGAAGGATCTTCTTTTGTCGGGAATCCGGTGTTTAATTCACGAAAGATGTTTTATTTCCAAAGCCGGATCGAAAATTATGTATTAATAGCAAACGAATAATTAGTAAAATAGTCTGAAACATGAAAGACGCCTTAATCGTTCATATTCAAAAGTTCTGGATGCTGCTTGTCGTTGTATTTTTTTCACGCCACGACAACTCGTTGGCGGCAACTTCGATGCCGCTTTAATTACTATCGACCCATTTTTGCGATAAGATGCTGCGCTCAGACTCTTATCATATCTGCTTAACTACTACATACGAGTACTCCGACGCGTTACCTTCTAGTTAATGCGTTTATCTTTCTGGATGGCGCCTACGCACGAATTCCACATCATAAACCTACCTTTTTCTATCCAGTCTGACCTAAACCGCCGCTCAAACGTTGGTGCAAGTGTCACCCTGCAGCTGTGTTTCCGCCGTAGCGATGTTCTTCAATGAGATATCTCAATTCGTCGGGGGACAATCTCTCGCGATCTTCTCTAAACAGTAGCGACACTCCCCCCCATCGTGTTTGTATCTATATCCTTTTGTCTCGCCTTCCATCGTCGTGATCCTTGTCTTTGTCTCGGCCTCCGGTTAATGGCGGCCACAGAGGCAAGTTCAGCTTCAGTCCGCCCGCTAGCGACTCCAAGATTCAATAAGCCATGGAGCGGCAATCCTTAACTCCTAGGTCGGTTCGGCCAGTCAGCAGCGCCTACCAGCCGGCGCCTACAACTCGCACCGCTGCCAGCGACAACGACTCGATCAGCAAGCAATCACTATTCGGTAGTGGTTTGCCTGTATTCGTCGTCCTGGTGGCCTCAGATGTTTCGGATTAGCACCCACCCCGCCGCTGCGTCGTTGCGCCCCATCATGACATGGAGCAACTTCTGCCTGGTACCTATAGCTGAAAGACCGAAGCAACGCCAGCTAAAAGAGCAGCTCGAATCGAGGTGGCTCGAAGCGATACTGAGTAGAGGGAGAAGCCAGTGTTGCTCTCTTCATCGGCCGGGGGTAGCTGGGCGCTAGGGGATAATATCCAGGAGCGATCACTTTATTAGAGCTGCTGGCTCCAGCGACGGCTTGAGACGACCGGCGACGATCGAGCTCACATACATGTATGCACGCCTAGCTGCTCCCGTCTGAGCTAGCAGAGTCTGTACCTTTCTCTGGTTGCAACGACAGGCTAGGTAATGATTTCGCCGCCGACGCGCCGTCTCTCTCCCAGCCGGCTAGAGAACGAGTAACAATGTGGATCTTCGTAGTGGCACTGGAGAGCATGAAATGAGACCAGGTTAGGCAGCCTCGTGGAGTTGCTTGCGTAGGATAAGCAAACTGAAAGCGATATGTCGTCCATAAGGAACACCTAGGTTTCCGGTTTGGGCTTGGAACAAGGCGTCGTTCTCGTCTGCGTCATCGTTTTGCTCCTGCAGCCCGTCATTACGCAAAGATTGGAAGGAAAGGACGATAGGGAGAAGAACACTTGTGGCCCTTAAATCGTCCCGTTCAAATCACCTGAGCAACGCAGGGAGCTCAGGGGCTCATCGCGACATAATGGTGGAGGTTCTCCGTCTGCTGGCACCATCAAATGGCAGAAGCTAATGCCGCCAGAAAAGCTTAAGCGGGGGGATGCTATGGTATCAGGGGGCGGGTATGGTGGAAGTGCAGGCCGAGGATCGGAAACGCGTCGTGTAGAGCAGTAATCCCAGCTGATGTTGAATTGAAGCGATACTTAACTTATGGCACTTCTATGAGCCCAGGTAAGACCAGCTTGACTTATTATATATGTATCAGAAAAAGCGGATAAGTGGCTTGAATTGATTGTTCGCTATGGTTATTTTGCTTGAGATTACGTGACAATCGACGCTAGCGCAGGCTACACCCAACATCATATGAGTTCAAGCTTTAGTTGAAATTCCCTATTGACTGCCATTTGAATAGCGCGGCACCCAGCACAACAACGACGACGACGACGACTCACAGAAGGTTGAATTCGGATAAGCAGCTTTAGCTGATACTATTTTAGATTAAACGTTCTCAAATTAGTTGACAAAGTTACGCTTCTCTCTGCGTAGACGTCGATCATCGGCATAAAGTGGTCCTGAAAAGCGGTGCCTTTCTCACACAGCGGTATGCATCGCTCAAGCTGTTATAGCCGTCTGCTTCCACACGTCACACCACGCGGCCAATCAACTAATCAGCAATGTCTATTTCGCAGGAATGGGAAGGGACATCGTCATTCATATCTATCAGCATTTGTCAATTCGATCATTGTATGGCCGCTGTCCTACACTATCTCTGGCCACTGCTCGCATAACATAACAAAACATCGGGCGAAACGGTACAGCAAAAACGCGAAGGTACTTGAGTCGAATCAAAATAGGCAGTGGTCGTTTTAGGTAGTTAGGCGATATCAATGTCACCCATTTGCTTTTCCATTTTGTCATTAAAGACCCAACTAACCAATTGATCATTTCGAGCTGTCTTCGGTCGCACTACTACAACGTTTTGTATCGATAAAGGGACACTCGTTTTCAAGTGGATGCATTGTTATTACCCAGGGCACCTCCAATACGAACCAGCTTCTATATGAGACCCAATGGCTGCTATACGCCCAGCCAACTCGTATCAATGGTCTTCGGAGCAGAGTTCGTAGTACCGAACTGCGCGGATCTTTCTGCAACTGTCGGCGTTAACGCCGCTCGCCAGATATAGAATAATTAGGTGAAAGATGAGGTCATTTTTTGCTACGGCGATCCCGCTTAAGACCGACTGACCTTTTAGCGCGACACCGTCGACTCGATTAAAAGCAGCGAATTACATTACGAAGCTTTGCGATCAGACGTGGTCATGGCCATGGTTATGATCGATGTGCTTCTGCCACACGGAGCACTTTCTCAACAGCTCAGGCCTGATAATGACCAGTGCATGAAGCAATCATCATAGAGCTACATATTGGACCATCATCGGCCAGCGCTGACTGACCGATATATCACTACAAAGCCAATACCATATATGTCGGTGGAACATAATAATGAGCTGTATATTTACGTCACTACACAAAAGCGCTTCTCTTCTGCACGTGCAGCACCCACGCTTCAAGTTCAAAATGTGCAGGTTACGTAGGCACACATCAATAAGAGAGAGAGATAGAGAGAGGGAGAGAGGGGCGGGGGGGGGGGGGTATTTCACTTTGGACATAAGCATGCTTAATAGAATCAATCAACGTTTGACTCGGACTAACATTTTCCAGCGCTGTACAAACATTCGCTTTAGCACTGAACAGATTTCAATCACCGGTCACAAATCGACTTGTCGTTCTGACAAATCTGTGTCAAAAGTCACTTTTTGCTAAATTGTCTGTTTTCTCTAAAGCGGCACTTGATCTATGAATATGACGGCAGTCATTCTAAAGAACATTAAGCAGTGTTTTGCGGTTTAAGTAACTGTGGCTAGCCTAAGCATAACATCGGCCGAGGTGAGCTCTTTCGACTATGCTGAGCTTATTCGGCTCACTTCGGATCGTCGAGAAATCGGTGCCACAAAGAGACCCCACTGAATTTTGATCTGATGCTCCGATCTTCGATGTGTCAGAGTCTGTTTCGCTTAATCACCGCCGCCACAAGCACCAAACGATTACATAAATCTGCCTTGCTCGCCGCTACATAAATATTGGCTCGTTCGATAGCAGGAAGCTGGTTTGTTGTTTGCCGATCTGGGCGCTTACGCAGTCATCCTAGCTAACGCCCGCTGTCGTTGAGACCTTCGGAAGCCTAGAAAGGCGACATAACTCTGTCGAGTGCAGGTGTCGACCAGCGCAGCGAGATAAAATAAAGGTAAAGCGTAGTCCTTCAGCCTATCGGAGTTTGGGAAGATGCCGATTGCGCAAACATGACCACCAAAAGTACACAAACGTAAGGCTGTTCCACTGTCGCCACTGATTGCTGCTCGCATCAGTTCGCGCTGGCCCATAGTGCGAGTAGTACCGTAAGCGAGCGGCAGAGTCAACTGAAACGTAGGGCAACAAAAACTTTTGTTGGGAGAAAATATTTACTGAACGCCACGATATGAATTGATCTGTTACGCGGGGCTCTCTTTGTGAGCGTGCCGGTGTAAATTTAAGGCTACAAACTACGTCCAGCCATTGGGCCGCTAACACATCGATGGTACTCAATTTAGGGATTCGGCAAATTTCATACTAGCCTACCCAAGTAGGAATCACTTTTCTTTCACGTTGATTTCGATTAAGTCAGTTTTCTAAGTTGCTTGATAAGTAAGTTGAGATGTATTTATAGATGCGTGCATAACGAAAAAACTGGCAACTTTAGAATCTATGCGAGCATGTCGATAACTCCTTAATTTCGTGATCATCGAAATCGCTTCGGAGCTGTTGTTTCTCTGTACGTAAGACGACGCTTGGGTGGCTTAGAAGCGACTCCGCTCTATGACCTGAACCGAGACTTCTGAGCTCACTTAGGAGAAGTGATACTGTATAGTCTTAAATGTACGCGTGTTTAGGAATCGTTTTTTTTCGGTCCTTGGCTAACTGAAGGGTTGATCTGCGGTTTACAGGTCAGGCAAGCTCGTATTCCGCTAGCGAGAACTAAAAAGATATCAAAATCAAATTGGGCTCACTCGCATTACACATGCTAGCTGACTTCGACCTTAACGGTCGGGTGTGACGAAATTATTTGTTAACGGCGGTCTGAAGGTAAGTGAGCGAGCCTTGAAAAAATAAGGAGAAGCTCGAGGTCTGGACCCCAAGTAGTCGTCTGACGACATCAAATAAGGCTGTTTATTGGTTAACCGACAAGTTTTAGCGATACGAAACTCTACTGAAGCCTAAGCCTGGGTCGACAGGGACCGTGTGTGTGGGTACTGCCTGCATGCTAAAGGGAAAACGAGATTGACTTGAGCCGTCAACGATCGAAAGGCGAAAGCATGGTACGCAGTGAGCGCAGCGTGATGACAGGATTTGTAGGCGGTAAATTGGCATTTCGAATCTCATTCTATCGCTATGGCTGTGAATGCGGCCGCACACGATTAGCCGTTCTATGAGAGAACTCTGTACAAAAAGGGCCAACTATGAGAAAAGGAGAGAGTCGAACTTGTTTCCGTTCTGCAAACATTTGAAGTTCCATTAACTCTATACTAATAAACCATATCATCTTGTCCTGATAAGGAAATGGTATACAGAAATTACGATCAGTCAGTTGGAAAATTAATATACATTGTTTGAAAAGGCTGGTCAAAGAGGAACGCCATTTCATCCACAGAGATCTCTAGGGTGGGTCAGGTGCAGAATACAGAAGCTCGTACCAAACATCGATTGGAATAGCTTTTACAAAGATCGATATGAACATTACTAACTATTCGAAAGTCTACTGCAGGCTACCCAAATTCATCTTGTTTTCTAAAATTGAGATTTGAGAATATTTCATGTTGATTGCAGACGATTTTCGAAGATCTACCAGGACACCAGTTCACCATCACATTCTCGCAGCCGATTACGCGCGACAAACTAGACATATTACCCTGCCAGCAACACTGAGCTCTCTCTCTCTCTCTCTCTCTCCCTCTCTCTCCTTTACGCTGCTAGCTCAGCAGTGAACTGCAATCTCATGTAAACGATGCTCAGCGCTTTGTAATCAGCGCAGCAATTTCCATAGATCAAACACACGCGTTCCACGTTTTTTCACGTGGAACGCACGTTCTTCAGTTCGTTCGTATTGGAAGGTAGTCGCTCGGTTAAATCATGAAAAGAGACATCTAAGTTCCTCAGGTTCCTAGGAAAATTATATCAGCCGATTCTCTCCTGTGAGTACGATCTATGCTATACACATTGTTATCGATTACAGCTGTACGCTTGGCGCGCGACTTTTCTCTCGTATCAATCACATTTGCATTACTTTAAACTGAACGCTTATTTTCTCTTATTCGTTTGATGTCCATTCAGATTTGGTCATTTTGACGCCTTTTCGAACAGCTGTAGTTTGCAACTGTCGACCAAGAGGGATACGATCTTTGCTTTGTCCCATACATGAGTAGTAACTGTAGTATGTGGCCTCCCCTCGCAAGGAGCTGGAGGGCTAAGACTTCGGAGCTGCCCTGACGTGTATAGTCCTGGTACCACTAGCACCACAGTATTCCCCTTAGCACAGCGAACGGCCATTTTTCCACAGCTAACGATGAATCCAAACATTCGCCTCGGCAACCCCATTCGCCCCTTTGCTAGAAGCTTCGCTGTATAGGTCTGCTTTGACTGGCTTTTGGTAACAGCTGGCGAAGAAATATATTCGCTCAAAGTTCTGTCCGCCATCGCTGTATACTGTTCTGAGGCCTGCGCCGTACAGCCAGCGATGCTCTGGGTAAGCAACCCATCTCGCCAACATGGAGGGGCCATTGCCTAGGAGGCGGAGCTAAACAGCGCTGTGATCGGGCACGGAGGGGCAGGCAAAGACGATCGTATACAATCGACCGTTCTTTCTACGGGTCTGCCCTGCTACGGGCAGCTGCACGACTAAACTGTCTTCCTTAGAAGCAACGAACTGCTGGAGGCTACGGCGAGTGGAATCTCCCTTTTATACTTTAGCTTCGTTGGCTATAACAACAGGCAAGATAATCATATGCAGGAGCTGCGTAGTCCTGTATAGACAGTAAGCGTTGCATAAGCCTGGTGCAACGATTCTGGTGTCGAATAATTTCGGAATTAACGTTAAAACCACATAACATCTCGATAGACGCCCAGTTTTCCCAAGTGGGTTGGGACAGTACTAAATTTTGTGTGCCGTACTAGCGATAGCTAACATTTAGAGCTGTTTACGACGGCTCTAATACGCCGTTTGGTTATTGCATCTAGTCAGATGTAGTAGTGCGAGAATAGGCTGCAGATACAAAAGCTTAGGGCCTAACACGAAAAAATATAGCTTAATGGCAAAATCAAAAGTAATCCAAATCTTTACTCAGTCTACATATCTGGCATCATTAATTGCAGAGTCAGCCTGTTACGTACGGGATCCAATTAACACACTATGCTATATAGTTATATATAGTATATATATATATATATATATATATATATGATAACACGGCTGTATCCGTTTGCGAATGGCATTAACTATGTTTACTAATGTGCGTTTTTTTTTAATTCATCCATCGTTTGTAAGTGCATCTCTTTGAGAACGACCTTTGGATCACTATACTCATTTCAAAAATCATTAAAGCGAGTTGTACGTCCTATGAAGACGAAGTCGACGTTAAGGAGTACGGTCATTGTGGCATCAGTCCCGAATTCCGTTGATGATAATGTCCGATTTGGTTCGAAGGGCTTCACTATGAAGCTGCGCATCAAACGCGTTCGCTTGGCGTCATAGAATTCCTAGCTAAAAAGACATTTTCTGTAAAATGTCTCTTATATAAAATCTCTGATACGCGGAATTATTGTTAGCTATTTACGAGCGGGACTGAACTGACCAGAACACGCGGACTTTTCCTGTAGCGCTAATGTTTTATTTAATTGTAGAGTAAGAAACACATAAATTAGTCTTTAGGGAGCTACTACGACTCCTGTAGTACAGAAATAAGCATCTTTGCATTGGGTCATGCCATTGTAAAGTTACGTTGTGTTTTTCCTCGTTGTTTTATGCAAGCCACGTTATAATCTCTACTAAAATCCCGATGTCTTGCCACGCTATCAACAGCCACGACGGCTGGCCGTGTTCCGCAAGGCTTAGCGTTTCTGTCTAGTTGGCTATGGCTCGTTGGGAGTTTCGCTTACGTGAAGCTGCTATATAGTCTCTACACGCTAATCAACCTGAAATTCAACGTCAAGATATCTCCTTGATAAATCTATTTGTACTGTCGGTCAAATATGGTCGAAAATGTAAGTCATATCCTGCTTCAGCCACTTAAAACTTATTAACTAGTTAATTTATAGTAATTAATTAATAGTAATAAATATTCGGAAATAGTAGTAATTGGCTTGTTTCAACAAAGCGTTGTATTTAACAGGTCATTGGTACCCTCGGTGAAGTATGTATTCGCTGTTGATCGTTGACTAGCGATAAAGCGTACAAAAATTAATTTGAATTCAACCCGCCAATGAGAAGCGCCATCGTTCGGACAAGCGTCTGGTAAGTTAAAGCCTGCCTCTATGCTCGATAGCATCCTTGTCTAGCATGGAGTTGCTACGGGTGCTTAAATACAGATCGTGGTCTTGGAAGTGACTCGTTGCTAATCTATTTCAGTTCATTAGCTATTGAGGTAAATGACATGAGCGACATTTCTCTCACTTAATCTCGCTGGCAACTCTGTTATGTCGACCTACCGTTAGCCTCGTTGATTGTATCGGATGACCGCGTATAGCTTGTCGCTACCGTAAAACAAGGAGAGTCTCTGTGGCTCGTTGCGCACTTCGAACTTCCGCATCTGAGAAAAATACTGAATGTGAATTGCAAACAGAACTTTCCTTTATCTTTTACTGCCATAGTGGTCGTAATAACTACGAGAATTCAAATGTTTCCATGTTTGTGATTTGATTATTTTCCTTTTTGTTGCGACTGAACATCGTCAATAGGCCAGATTAGAATGCAAAACAATTTATACGCAAAGATTTACCCTAACACATTTACATATACAACATATAATAACAACGAAATGTAACTAAGTAGAATAACTGAATCTGAAATGTATGCGTAATAGCAGTAGAGCAGATAAAGTTACTGTTCGTCTAATCTTCATGTGGGATTCAATCATCGCATTAAGGACCCTTTGTTCTTAGCTCCTGCTAAGGATCGATGTTATAATAACAGTAACAATCCGTACGTTAATATCAGACCAATATAAATAAATGATGAACAGCAAATCACAGTGATTATAATAGCTTATGAATCTTTCTTTATTAGTCAGTCGATCTCCGTTTGCTATCCATACATTCATCATTACTATCCCTGATTCAGTTGAGTTACCCAGTTTCTTTTTTTGTTGTGACGCATGGAGCATTTTAGTCTCGTGTAGCAGAAAAACAATCGACGCTCGTTTGTTTATTTCATCAGTGTCAGTAACTGTTATGTTAATATGACTAGAATATCTTGATCACATGAGAGGTCGTGTCGCTATTATTGTGATCGTCATCGACCCACGACCTTGGAAATAGATGCTGGCGCAATATATATACGTAATCTCTTTATGTACATTAAGATCGTATTTGTGCTTGTTTCTTAACGGTATTGCTAAATCAGTGCACTACTATTGCTTTCAGCGGCCGGATATAGTTCTATCGTAGAGATAAGAGGGCTGCAGTACGTATGAATATATTTCTTATAGATTATGTTTTATATTGTTATGTTCAGTCACTACACTATGTGCACGGGCTCACCGTCAAATGGAAAACGCTCTATGTACGTTAAATCATAATGTAAATTGTTTGTCATTATTCTTTACGTCTAAAGGTTTAATTGATAACGTATCATATTTGTTCTGTCGAAAGATTCAGATCGGGTCCCGGCTTTTGAGCTGTACCTACTGCGCTGTAAAACAAACTTCGGTATCTAGTACCATAAATTATCTGTTCTGTTGCTCTTCGCCTAGATACTAAACAAATGTTTTTTGCAATAGGAAGTAGGTGGAATGATTGTTTTTTTAAAGATGTATGTACAGTAAATTGTCGGATTCAGGTTCTCTTTCACTCGTCTCTGGTCCGAAATTATTCACACAGGTTCATTTTCGTTCAGTCCTCAACAATGGCCATCACTGGGAGATGTAATTTATTCTTGTCTATTACTAGTGGCCTTCTTTTTCCATGGGTGTGTTGCGGCTCTAGTTTGAGCCTAGAAGGAGTGCACTCCAGGCGAATACTGCCCAGATGAATTGTGGTGACCGCCAGTTGTCGAGTTGAACGAGGACAGGGATAGGACTTCGTCGTCATCGTCCGCAGCAGACGATGTACTCAACGTACTGCTTAAATGTAACGAGGAATTAAATCCTCCGCCACAGAGTGGGGTACCGGTCGACGATCCATTGAGTACTCCGTTAAGGCTTCCATTCAGCGATGGCGGAACTCCCGGACCCTGGTGAATAACTTCAGACATGAACGCGATGTACATGATGGCGAGGCGGAGCGTCTCAATCCGCGAGAGGCGTTTCTCGTAAGCAAACGTCGGGACCTGGGTTGTAAGCAAAGTCTGGGATTAGTTAATGAATGCGTTTTTACAATATCACGGTATCACTTTTCGACAACAACGTTAGCTGTGAGCAACGAGTAACGAAGGAACCTTGGAGATCAGGTGCAAGCGAGATTAGATCAAGAAATCGCTATTGGGCTGATGTAATGGTTCGCGTTGTGACAATGAGCAATGGCCCATTAGTAGAGCGCGCCGACTCTACAAGTAGGATGGTAATTGAAGAGTACAGATCATTAGGGCCTATTCCGTGACTGTTTGTATAAATACTAGCACGAGATCGATCACTCCGGCTTACTTTATGTACACCTTGTGGGACAAAGACGCCGTTGTACTACGGCGGAAAATACCTAATTTGCCCTTTTTTGAATGGCGAACTTACCTTCTTGCGAAGCCGATCGAAGGCGTTATTCAAGTTAAACATGCGGCGTCTCTCGCGGATATTAGCCGCTCTTCTCTGCGCCACTGTGGCCACACGCCGGCGGGGTTTTGAGGGCTTTTTCTTCATCGCACTCCCGCTTCCAACGCCACCAGTCGGCACATTGCCATTAGCGCTACCAACACTGCCACTTCCGACGGCGAGCCCCAGCAAAGCCTAAAAATCATTGCGCCATAATGTCACGTCATCACAAAAAAGGGATGATGAAGATAAAACTCTAACTTTTTGTCAGTGGCTCTGGCCGGGCGAGAAAAAGCCGCCATAAAAGAAAACTCATTTGCACGTTTAAGGCTGCAAAAAATATATTCAGGATTATTGACAACGTTTTGTGGATGTCGAACATGAAACGCGTTAAGGGTGCCTTGATTTAAGGCCGTGCGCACGTTCTGTGCTGTGGTACGATTGTCGACCGCCGCCTGGCCAATACATAGTGCTGGATCGAGATAGTCACTCGCGTCCGGTATGTGTTAAGAGCTTGATTCGCCTGCACAGTGAAGTGGGTATTGAATTGGGCTAGTTATATGGCTGTGTTCCGATGTAGCGAAAGACTAAAACAGTCAGATAGTGGTCTCGAGCGGCAAGCGACATTTCTGTTGACCCTAACAGCCCATAGAACTTACCTTTTCAGCGCTGGATGGATATAGCGGACTTAGGGCTCGACTGCAGCCCAGTGAGCTAGGAAGAGAACCCACTGTCATTCCACAGGATGCAAACCCTGCAATTAACGAAGAGGACCAGTGAACGATAGAGCTCCAGACAAAACGTAATTTAATAAAATTTCAGTATACAATATTATCGACACTATGGCCTATGTGCAGTAGTCTCTAACTAAAAAAGTTGTCAGTTGTAACCTAGCGATATGGTCAATACTACACAAAACTTTTGCTGTTTAATTTATGAAGTAACAATTCGATTAGATGGTGGGCCATTGATTTCGAGTTCGTTTGTCTTCCTCTTAGGCGTCCGATAAGATAAACGTCTATTTCACAAACTTTAAATGAAACAGCAAAGGCGTTAAGTGGACAAACCGCGATGTCAGCTGCTTAGTACAGTTTATATATTCTATCGATACGAAATACTGCTTCTACTACTACTAATACTGCTAATAATAATGAACATTTCTTCGTGAAAGACTCTTTTTTACAACCCCAAGCGTGATAAAAACGCATACAAGCTAAATAACATGAATGTAATGACTCCGTTTTACTAAAAGCTTGTCGGGTTGTAAATGAAAATGAAGGATATGAAGCATTAAAACATGTTTATTTTTAACAAACAGGTGTATCATCGAAAATCTAATATAGGATCATCTGGATCGTAAGGGATTTTTTATAGGCTCATTAACAGACACTTTTATACCGTCCGCCTTACTTTGCAGAATCCGATTTGCTTGCTTTAACATTTACGAGAGTGGTGAGAACTAATCGTGGACTTTCACAACTCAAAATCCACTGGACAGTTAAGTCTGCCTATTTACTGCGGTTTCGAAACCGAAACACAGAGACGTCCTTTCAAATTGTTTATATTTCACTGGGCATGCGATAATCATGCTAAGCTTGTCCTATTTAAAGTAAACAAACAACTAAACGCATCGTGGTAAGTAACAACTTCAATAGCCATAACTTCATTAAAGTAGCAGCGATGACCATTTAGACATCTCTCTGTTATCACCTTGACAATGTGTTCACTTCGGTATAGAGTTATAGGGTTAATCAGTAAATTACAAAAGTACCTATTCTACAGTTTGATGACTTCAGTTGTTTGCCAAAACGCACCTTCTAATTTATACAGAACACATTTTCATCGATATTGATAATGTTCCGTTGCATCGCATCGGTGTCATCCTACATCTCATAAAAGGTCCGTCACCGGGTTGCAACACACCGTCAGTGTATTATTTAATACAACTTATTAATATGAATACACGTATAACTTCTCTTCTCTAAGTATATTACTTATTAAACAGAAACCATTAATTAGTAATAATTAAATTAGTATTTTAATAGATCATTAGCAAGGGAAATATTTGCATAGTCATGCGGCTAACTATTATCGATAGCTAACTTCAATTTTGGCTAGTTCCATCGGAGTCCCGACTAGCTAACACGCATATTAGCTTCGAAGCGCTTTACTTGACGCGAAGTTCACTCTTTAACATTGGTTGACATGACTAGGCAACCTTTACCGCATTGCTCTTCTACCCTTCCTCCGTGTAATTGCAACATAATCACACACACTCACCCGAAAAAGGATCAGGACTTGAAAAAGGAGTAGGATATCCGTGTTGACCGTGCGAGTATCCGACGGGATCTGCCGGCGAGCTAGCTCCTGCCGAGCTCAGCTGTTGCGACCATTGTTTCAATTGGAGCTCCGAAGGCAGGTAGCCACTGGAGGGGTAGGACACACCGCCTTGTGGTGAACGCCCGCCGAATGGTAGACCGTACGAGCTAAGCGGTGACGCCTGCGAACCACCGGCTCCCGCGGACGATGACCCCGTGGTCGCTCCCCCTGTGGGAGGCACCCCTTCGCTTCCAGACATGCCGGTAAGCACCTGGACTGGGACACGTAACGATTCTTGAACTCTCCCTACCCAAGAAGCTCCTTTCACGCAGTCACCGAATAGGCCACCCCCTTCTACTCGCGATCGTTTTCGGTACACCTCAACTATTTTAGCACTTCACGCACGATTTCACCACTCCGTCGATTCGGGAGCTAAACGCGTCTCCCGGATCACTTTCTTGCCTTGCCCCCTGCCCCGTGTTTTTCACCTTCTTCACCTCCCGTCTACCTCGGCAATGACCGCCTCTAATAACGTGCCGGTGTTTCAGCCGTTTGCACGTCACCGGGGATTCGCGGTGGCGGCGACAACAGCTACCACTACGTCAACGAGTACGCACACTGCCCCTAATACTGTCAACAACACCGTCTCCAGGCTTGTGCTCGCTGAATCGTACTCAGGAGACGCTGGCGAGACTGCGTGCTTAGCCAGGCGTAAGTCTGCCCCGTCTAGCAAACAGTGTTCCCCACACTGACCGGACTCCGTGAGGGGCGCACCTCAGGGCCTCAGGGCAGAAAGGCCGAACCAATTCAAGCCACACTCACACACATTCGGCTTACCTTGGCCTTCTCACGTGTCTTTCTGCTGCGCCCAGCGACCCCACAAATTACACACCTTCGGGTACGTAAACTTGCCCTTCCTGGCGAAGCAAACCCGTGTCTTGAGTTGCGTGGGCTTACAACGACTTACAGCGAAGACCAAGGGAATCCCTGCCTTGGTCTTCCCAGGCGTCTAGCCCTTGCTCATCGAGCCTCTAAAGGCTGTCGCATTGAGTTAGCAGTGCCTTTGAGGCAACGCAGCTTCGCCAACTGTTGCCGTCTCTCTGTTCTGGTACGGCTGGATGAACTCGGACGTGAACCACACACGGGACGGGGCGAATTAGTTGAGCAGGACAATCTTTCTTCGTTCCGTTTCGTGCGAGTTGTCCTAGCAGACGATAAAGATGAAATGCGCCTGTCCACGTTGCAATGTGTAGAGGCTATCCTAGATTGCAGGTCTGTAACAGATACTCTTGTCTCCTTCAGTCTCGTGCAGTCCCCGAACGGACTCATACACCGACAGTGACACCCGTCTTCCTCGGCGTTCACGCCTCGCTGACCACCTTATTGAAATTGTCCTCCAATGTCAGTGAGAGAGAAAACATCGGAGAAGAGCGGTCTCCCCTTAGACCGAGCACCCTCGCCCGCATACACCTTAAACTCCGCTGCTTAATGCAAGGCTCGTTAGGCTCCGCCCCTAGGCACGCAAGGACCAATGTCTAACGCTTCAGGTGTCGCAGCTCCCGCCCACTGGCCTGCTGCAGGTCACTACACGCCCATGTTGACGCCCTCTAGTGGTTGGGCCCAGCACTACGATCTAAAACAAGTGCAATGAGGGCATTTGAGCGCTGAAAGGGGGCGCAAAGGCACGAAAGAAGGGCTTCGAGGAACCCCATGGCGTCAGCTGGTAAAAGAACCCCAACGGCTCCTTCAACATGAGCTTCGCCAAAAGAAGGAAGCGTAATGGTGCTTTTACACAAAATCATACCACGTGAAGAACAGCGATGGGAGAACTAGGCTAGCATTATTAAATCGCATGAAATTTGACTGCGCGTTCGTTGAACGATAGGTAAGAAGGAGAATAACAAGCTTCATTACATACGAAAGTTTCAAGTGTTGCATAGCATAAGGAGCATGAATAAAGACAAAGCTTGCTTTCTCTCATGTTCCATTAAAAGCTTATACATACATTTTGTTATACACCAAAAAGGAGGAATAGTAGACTCAAAATTAGGTAAAACTAGCTTTTTTTCCAGTCAGGAGAAACTAAAATAGATCATTGAGGCAGGTTCCTCTTTGCCTGTAACTTTACTTTTTTGTAAACTGCACTACTGTATTTCGGACTGGATTCTGACCGTCCACTTTTGATCCTTGCTTCGTATCCCTATATAAGTGCTACATGCAATTTTTCAATCTGCAAACAAAATTTCAGTGCAAACAACAACGTCTGTATTGTTGACATAAGACCGTGGTTACTGTGCAAGAATCGTTTTTTTTTTTTTAATTTAGTTAATCAGCTTTAGAAATGCTTTAGAGCAAGCAAGTTCGCGTTTGGAGAGACTATTCTGACGGTATAGCCTAACGACAGCTACAGAACACAATCGGGTATTATACGGTTTTAGTGTGTTCAGTGGTACCCGTCCAATAATCTGTCGAAGCGCTTGGACGGATTATAATAACAACAATATTCTGTGTTAACTTAATCACATCTGTATTATGTAGTTAATGTTTGCAAACTCGACCACACTAACTGTGTTAACTCTAACTGCTCTCGAAAGAATTCATTGGTAGGAAACGACGTTCGTAAAAGGTATGAGCAAGACGCCTATACTTATGTTGTAAAATATAAGAACAAAGGAAGACATATATCACATCTATTACATGAGAAGAACACATTGCTATTCTATCACTTGCCCATACCTTCCGGCTTACCAGGTTTATCTTGTTCGTTTAACTCGAACTAAGCATTCAGGTCTCACTTAAAATTAGCGTACAAGTTAGCGTACTTAATAGTTAGTTACTAATAAGTAGCGAAACAGCGCCATTTATTCAACCCAGATTTTCCCTTTTACACATTTGCAATAACATTTTACAGAACATTTAAAGCTGCACTATTGAAAAATATCATTAAAGATACAAAAAAGAATCTTAGGAAGTACCCTGAGAGACAATCTGGGCACTGATTGTCAACTGTAGAATAACGCTTGCATACTGAAATGGACAGCCGTCAAGCATTACATCTAGTAAATCTTGCGTCCATAAAGGGCATAAGCTTCATAAGCCGATATCTCACTGGCACAAGAGACCGGATCGTACAGTATAGCGTACTTCACAGCAAAGCTGACACTTCCAACGGCTCAGATCCGCGGTAACTGAAGACATAAGCAGCAGAGGCTGGTAGTTTGCCGCTGGTCAAAAATACTGTTTCAAACACTTCTAATAAAATAAGCGTTCTGTTCGGAAAATGTATTGTTTGTTTCAAGATATATATGGCTTTCTGTGGACTTAAATCTCTAATCCAAAGCAAGCCTCTATTTGAGGGGTTTATTCTTCGAAGAATCGTCCAAAGGACGTACGAAATTTATCTTAATTATAATCACACCAATATATTTTGTTACTTTAAACGCCGAAAAAGACACAAGACATAGCAGGACTTTCTAGCGTTAAATATTTTCTAATTGATAATAGACGTAAACGGTAACCTCGATACTGTATTCTCAAATATGAATAGATATTACTGTCAAAGTGTAGAATAAACAGATACTTTAGTATCGCAAAACATTTGCACGTCTAAGGTTCAAATCCGAGCATAACACGCTTCGTGAGATAGGAAACAGTAAAGACCATCCCTGTCTCTCCTGTGCTCACGATGAGGCGTTAGCGAGGATCTTGCTTATTTTCTTCATTTTGCTAAATGAGGTTTCTGTGTGCAAAAGCTATAGCTACGTTGATGCCTTTTAAACTTTACGACAGATTCGTGTAATTTCGCCACTGCATATATAATTATCCATGATTGTGCCTGCTAGCAGGGCGCAATCGGTCACATAAGCACTTAACGTGAAATAATAAATCACCAAATAATAAATAAATATCTTAGAGTGAATATGGCAAGTGTTTTCAGTATGTTGCGTGGTTTCATGACACAAACTTATCGCTGTTAACTAGACTGTATTGCGTTCTATTTGATATGTTAATAATATATTCATTCACCCTCAATGTGCCTGCTAAAAAAACTAAGTATGGCCAAAAAAGGGGCAAACATTATAACAGTCTATCGGTTACAACGAGCAAATTATAGCTAGCATTTAGTATCAGCGATTATCATGGTGTAAACAGGATATGAGGTTCAAACTAACGTTTGTCTGTGTTGGGGCGATTCTTTGTTCCACCGACGAATTGTATTGCCCACCAATGAATCTCGGTGCTGTTACGCTACCGTGCACTACAGATATCAAAAATGACATTAATAGACGCAAATTCCAAGCATTATATTTCTAGCAGTCGGGTGCCATGCGCAACTTGGATTATGTGGCGTCCCCACCTACCAAACGTCCATTGTCATATCTAAAATCATAGGAAATATTAGGTTTCGATAGGTCTAATTTCTCTTCACAGGATATTATTGCTTCATTGTAATGTAGCTTTGTCTCGATAAAACATTTAGCAGCGACAAACGTCTCGAGAACTCTAATCACTAGAAAAAACATGTCGGCCCTATAACAACGAAACGAAATTCATTTCCGACAGTGCTTAAAAGATGATGCAAAAGCGGGAAAGACCCACAAAATTATGGGTTCGAAGGCCGACAGCCGCCATCTGAAACCATAATTAATGGCAACACTAAATGTAAAATTAAAAAAAAAAACTTGCTTAGATATGTAAGCTTCTTCAACCTTTCTAGCCTTATTAGGTAAGGAATACAATGGAAGAAAACTGAATTTACCCGGGCCGTCCACTTTTGCTTTGAGCAGACAGTCCTAGAACTCACGCGGTTCACTCTGCGCGTGTCCCTGTTAAAGTTCTGCTGTGTGTTGTTTACGAACACGGTCTTGCCATCCGATGGTTAGAACAACGTATCTGTTGTTTTGGACACAAGTAGTATGAGTGACGAGCTCAACGAAGTGTAGTATCGTTTCGGTTCGATCGAACGGCAAGAGGATCCTACAATTGATTCGCGTCACGAATGGCGGTATCGTCAGGTGAACAATAAAACCATACCATGTGTTAAGCGTTAATGAAAACGGTAGTAAGGAGGGAACAGTCAGCTTCTAGCGTTATGTTGTTAGACTATGATGATTTTTAGCTAAGTTGATAAATGTACTTTGCCCTTTGGCAAGTAGCCATTTTTACTTTGCATTTGTTTTGAATGAAAGACAGTTGTTTGCCTTGACAACAGTTGTGATATATTGGACCGAGTACCAAAGAACCGAGCAAATGGAACCATAGGAAATTTAAAATGGCTGCTTAGAAGTTGGTTCGACTTGCCTATCTACTTATTGAATCATTTTTATTTACCGTTCACCTTTGTACATTCTTGTTACTTTTTAGACAGCCGTAATGAGTACGCCAACTGCAGCTAAAGTTTTGTTCGAGGATTCCAAGTTTCACCTAACCGAGCGCGTTCAAAGTAACGTCAACGGACTTGGTTTGCTCGCCAGGCAGGTTCTCAAGGGAGCTCGCAGTCAGCAGACACTCGGACAAGCCGCAAAGAACTTCGCTGCTCAGGTCCGTCTAAGATAAAGGAGTGTGAAAATATTTAAGTGGTAGTTTTGATGACTGAGTTTGAAGTTATCAAATATTAAATGTATATATTTTCTTAGACAAACGCAATCTAAAATCATCTCACGAGAGAGGGCATTGAAATCGCTAGATTATTCGATATTTTTATTTCCAACTAACACATATTTCCATTGCAGGATAGTACCATCTATAATTCCGAGATAAATCTTTCGAAAATGCAGACGTTGGTCGCTTCAATGCAAATACAGACAACGGCGCTACAAAAGCACGTCCACATGATCCCGGCTCTTAAAAAGCAGATGGAACAGATGAACCTTTAGCAATCCCAGTATACAGTGCAACCGATAGATTAGAGCAAATTAGGTCCAGTTTAAGAAATTTTATTCAGAAAAGTAATATCCGCTGTGGCCACCAGAATCTCGATATGAGTACTTTGGTACTTGCTTGAGAATATATGATTAGTAGGGCTGTAGACTTGAAATAGTGTTGTATTGAGTACTTTATTCCTATCTTCAGCTAAGGACAGATCTGGTTATTTTCGAATATTCTAACCATTGTTAACTGGAAATCAGGAGTTTCAAATAATAAAAGGACAGTTCAAATATAGCTCCTTGAATAGTAGACAATGGTTTTTTCACAGTAGAATTAGTGACCTAGCATAACGTTTAACAAGGTCGAGACGTCACCTCAAAAACCGGGAGTCTTACGTGACAAAGGCAAAGCTGTAGTGTGTATATAAACAGATCCAGCACTAAAGACGAAGACGTTAATGGGAAATCCGTTTACATAAATGGGGTGCTTGGATGCAAATAAAAATGTTAGTGCTTTAAAATAACTGTGCACATAAATAAAGGAAGCGTTATATATATATATATAAGAAGGTATGGTTAGAAACTCTAGAGACGTTGATAAATTAAAAAAATATATAAATAAATAAAAATAGTGCACCCATAGAGTCTGGGGCTGACCGCGCAAAGACATAGACTTGAATAGTGTCGAGGAGCCTCGTTATGGCATAACTGGGCATCTATTCATTGAGCTGAAAGCTATACAAAATTCGAAGTAAACTGGAACAAAACAAGATTAAATGAAACACGACAATGGCAACAACCTCCAAAACGATGAAACCTGCCGTGTCCTACGTTATGGTCCACAATATACCGAAAACCTATCGGGCGTCGGATCTGCGCAACTTCTTTTCTCAGATCGTTGAAACTGGCGGATTTCGTTGTTTTCATTACAGGTTGGTTCGCGCGAAACAATTATTTAATACAATATAGCGATTTTATTTGTTTTTCACCGTTTTCAAATCAAATGACATAGACATGTTATTTAGTTCGGGGCGAGTGGCTAAATAATTTGTCTTACTGTTTCACTAAAATTGTACGATGTGTGTATATTATGGTAACATACATGCGTAATTCGATTATTTTCAGGCATCGACCTGAGGTACAGAAGCCTGCAGAAGATAACACTATCAAAGAAGCCTCAGGTTCAGCGCATAGCACGAAATTCAAAAGTGGGGAAACATGCTGCGCCGTGGTTATGGTCAGAACTGAAAGGCTGGACGAATTAAAAATGTCTTACAACAAAGCCTTTTGGGTTACCCGCGAAGGCGAGACTTTAACAAGCAGATGTTACCTGAGAAAGGTCGTGATTGCCAATGGTAAGTTTAAAAACACGAATATATTGCTAATACTTTTATATCCAATAATATTTAGGAACGCGCTTTATCATCCTGCTTATGCCTAATCTACTCTAAACTGGCGATTAAATAAATTCTAATATAAAATGGACAAATATGTAATAGTTACAGTTGTGACACCGCTTTACAGATGATACGTCGAAATCATCCAGCTTGTACCTGCCTCCAGTAGAAGAGCGAGAACGGCGTCCTAAGGCTGTTTTAACGCTGTCGGATTTACGGCAGATGATTGAATTACGGCCACCAGCTGCACTACCTGCTGGAAATGTAGGTACGCCTACCAACTATATTCTTCGACAGATTAACGCATGCAACTTCCCTGCGTCACTGATCGGTAAGCTGGGAATTGAATTCCCTCGGATGCGAGCTCGAGGTATGTACGGAAGCGTACCGCTTGATTACAGTACCAAGTTGACTGATTGTCGATTGGAGAAGGCAGGGAAAACCGACAACGACCCTAACGAAGATCAAACAGGATTGGCGTTCATCGTATCAGAACAGGAAGAACAAGCCAAAAACATTCAAAACAATATAGATCAATCTGATAATTCATTTAAGAAGTCAGCCTTCGTTGCACGACCCTTTAAATGTCTAGGAGGTACTCGGATTATTCGACCTAAATGTCCACCCCCTGATTTAAGTAGTATTCCGTCAGCAGAAGAAGTGCCTACATTTATTCGAACAGGCAAAGGCTATGTTATTAGTAGATCAGCTTTGACGGCAAAACGATCACCACCTGACCCTGGAGAAAAGTTTACATTGCGAAGCGGATCTAAAAAGCAGTCAAACAGTTTAAGGACAAATTATAAGGAGGACGAAAGAGCCATTGATGATGATAATGAGTCTACGACTGACAGCGATGATGGTGAAGAATGGGATCGTTACGAGTCTCTTCATAACGATGTCACCAGCCAGGAACGAACAAAGGTGCAAAAATAATATTATAATAACACTACCAATAGTTTTGCACTTATTTGCTGATCGTCACTATTCGTAAACATATGAATTGTCCTTTTTTCCTTGACACCGTAGCAGGGACCACGTGAACCGTCATGTTCAAATGTTCATATGCTCACTATTCCGTTGCAGGCACGCTTATTCGAAGAGGAACAGGAAGTAGTTTGGGAAAAAGGAGGGTCAGGATTGGTGTTCTACACTGACGCACAAGTTTGGGACGAGGCCGAAGGTGATTTTGATGCAAAGACAAGCGATGATTGGGATATCGACATGAGTGCTTACTACATAAATGGCAAGTACAACATACAGTTTTCAACTTATATTGCACTAAATATTAAAAGCTTTCTTATTCATTTTTAGCTCCGTGGAAATACGGAACTCTAAAGCGTTAGCTAAAATCAAACGAAACAGCTACGCCGCTATAGCTGCATCAGATATATTGAAACTTTGCTCTCGCACGTGAAGTTCAAACACTATTGCATTCTTTTTGTCTTTTAACTTTAGTTTACTTCGTTGCATACAGGCTGTGTTCTATTATTTTGTACTGTTACGCAAAGTATAGTGCTGTATAACGAAATTTCTTGACCCGACTTAATTTTAGGTGCCGGCGATAAGGATGCAAAGGATTTTATTTCGATGCAACACTTTAAGAGATTACGAGAGGGAAAAGCCGATGACGATGATAACAGAGTGGGCTATTTCGAGAAGTTCACCCGCGGCTTCGGACGTCGAATGCTCGAACGTCAAGGCTGGTCAGATGGCCGTGGGGTAGGCAAAAGCAAAGAAGGACCATCAGAGCCGATTGAAAGCGAAGGTCAACATCCAAGAGACCGATCTGGCCTTGGGTAAGGACACAAGTAGCAGTTTAAAAGTGAAAAAATTACTGAACCCAAATAAGCCTTGGCTATTGCAGATGTACAGCATAGCATATTTTGGGAAAAATCTATAGACATAGCGAAAACGAGTAATTAATGTACTGTCTACAAATAAAGTTGTCAGCACATTCCCAGTGAAATAAATGTGAAAGTTAGTTGAAAAGGTCAGACTTAAAATGCTTGTGCGTATCTGTGGCGATTTATAGTTACCGAGGCGAAAAGCTCGATAGACGTCTGAGCGTCCGGCGCAACAAACGAGAGCGACAAGAGGACTTCTTCAGTTCTATTTACGACGAATACTTCGCAGCTGGCGAAGATCCGGGGAGACACGACAGGCACGCCCGGTCCCAGGAACCAACGCTATTGAAGTATCGCAAAGTCTTTGTGAAAACTTCTGCCGTGACGCCAGAAGCAACAAATTAAAACAGTGAAATATACAACCGACATAAGAGGTCGTAATTGACTCGAAGGCTTAGACAGAGGAACGACTCTAAGTGGAAGTCGTTCAATGACTGGCTGTGCTGAAATATATGAGCACAGGTTTCTCAATTTTGGTTGTAATGACCAAAATGTATTGCGATATATTAAGGTGTTATTATTATTAACGAATATGCGAATCAATAAAGGTCACCATGTATGAACAAAGGTCTTTCGTGTACTGGCTTTGTTTGTTTTCAGTTTATATTGATGTTGTGTGTTTCTTAAAAACCATTAGTATTATTTAACGGATATATCATGTTATAGTGAACCGTAACCAAGCAAAATAAATATTTGAATACGGATCGATATAAAATAAACAATTAACAGCTCCTTAAAAAATTAAGGATACTGTTTACGCCTGCTGCCCATAGAGTCTCACCTTTCCAGTTTTCCACATTTTATTTACGCATACGCCAAAAAATGATATAGAATGATATCCATTTTGAATTACGACTTTATTTCTACACTATTTTAATCAACTTTGTATTTACAATCTTCTAGTATTTACATATGTGCAGTTTTGTAGTACTGCTTATTTCCCTTTTGGCTGTCCTCCTATCCCTTTCTAGGCATTGTACTCGACACATCTGCTAGGGTCGGTGGGAAACATTCGTTGACATTGGGTCATTAAACGCTTTAGTCCTTGGATGTATTTTCGCTGTGATTCGTCGTTAAGCACGTGGGCGATATTTTGCGCAAAAATCTTCTCACGACCTGTTCGAGCGTGAATACCAACCATCGTTACGCCAATAGGCCAAGGAGCATTACCAATAGCCATCTGCAGATAAGAATCGTTTGCCGCAACATAATTTCGTTCAATCAAATGACGCACAATTGTGACGAGGTGTTCGAGAATGTCTTCAGGTATCGTTCGCCTAGCAAGAAGTTTAAAGAGTGGTGCCAAATATGCGTCTGTTTGCGAGTAGGTGGCTGACACAAGCTTTCCTTTCATTGAGGCTTTTTCTTCGAGGGGGCGTGCATTCAGCTGGGCACCCCAAAGGAACTGCAGGTATTTTAAAACTTTTAGCACATCCAATGGATCGCGACATTTGTTCTCTGGGGCCCCAAGACGGGTCCCAATATCAATCATGTCTTGCTCAGATGTACCCTCGTCCTTCGTCGCGACGTCATGCCGGCTTCTATTGTCATTTCGACTCGCGTCACCATCCTTGAGCAGTTCTTGCAGGTAGACTTGGTCCACCTTTTCCAGAGCTTCCTGGAAATCATTTCTGAATCCTTTTTCGAGCTCGGGTTCTTGTACCTCGAGACGTCGCAACCGCCGGAATGCCTCTGTCTCACTTTCGCCGAACAACAAAATCGGCTGGTTTCTGTCACGCAGTCGTTTGAGGACCTCTTTTCTCGGGAGAATCTGTTCCGTTTTTGCTTTTGAGACACCAGCCTTATCTCTTAGAATCACCTCCCCGCTTGACCCAGCCTGGTCGTCTTCCGCTGAAATATCTCGTTTCCCCAATACTCTGGAAATATACTCATCTTGTTCTTTCTTAATCAAGTCATCGCGTTTAAAGTACTTTTTCTGCGGTCCCACTAGCTGTTTTTCTTGCATGAGCTTTCGCTTACGCTCGATTTCTGCTTTCAGAAAATCCATTTTATTTATCTATTTAATCAACTAAGGTCTTTAAAAGTCCGGATCAGACACAATAAACTCGCTTGCACAATTTCAAAGGTAATCTAATCTCTCCGATTAATGCTCAGTAATCTTCAAACAATACGAATTATAAATAATATTTAAGCGATTGTAAATATGTCTGAAATATTATCCAGAGGAGACGCTTGCGTATTCTACTCTCACGGTGGACACTAAAGGTAGCCAAACAAACTGAATGTGGGCTGCTGATTTTGGCGGGGATATTTAAAAAATAATAAAAACTCGACTGCCTGAAGCATGGCCAGTGCCGCGTTTTTTGTCACCTATTCGCATATGTTCTGCCTAATGTTTGGCTTTCAGTAGCATATCCTATAAGTTCGAAATTGGAAGTTTAAGCAATATTCTGCGACCAAAAAGCCTGTGACTTTACAGGCTTTTTGGTTGACCTAATATGAAGATCTGGTCAATACCTTACGAAAAGCTCTTAAAACTCACGCCTCATGCTTGAACAATTATACTTGTCTATACAATAACGGCCCAGTCACCGTCAAGGCTAACAAGCGACTGTAAAAAATGAAAATATTACACAGAGAGGCTAATCACTGTTAATGACATTCAAATACAACATTTGCCTAAATAATAACCATTAGACAACCCTTTACGGACACAAGTGCTATATATCCATTTTTGCGACCGCCTTGTAGGCGCTGTCTGCATTAGGTGCAATCTGTTAAGTTTTTCTAATTTTTATAAGAAATAACCTGGCCTGCCACCTGTCATGTAACCATGTCAAAGTAGTAGTAGTTGTAGTAGTAGTAGAGTCAAAGCGCGCTAGTCTAAAACACTTCAAATCAATCACCTTTCGATCATTTCAAACTTCCCGCCAAATGTTGTGCATCTTGTTGTTAATATATTTGCTGTTGTTGTTGTCGAAAACGGTGACATCTCGGAATCCCCCGCGCTGATTCTGTGCTCTGAGGTTTTCGGCGCATACGAAGTATCTTTTAGCCGCTATTGAGCTGAATATGGTAGATGGTATATTAAAAAACTGTTTGTAATTGTTTGCATCTACGTCTTAGAATAGTTTAAATCTGATTGAATCGGCTGATCTCTTGGGTGACTTGAAGATGTCGGTAGTCGTGGAGACTACAATTGGTGATTTCACAGTAGACCTCTACGTGAAAGAGAGGCCACGAACGTGCATGAACTTCTTGAAACTATGCAAGCTGAAGTACTATAATATGCAATTGTTCTACAAGGTCTGTAAGACTGATAACTTGGCACGAATTGAATATTTCACTGACAAAAATAGCCAGTGATAACAGTACATCGATTCTGTGAGCGCCTCCGTCGTGGAGACGTACTACTTCGCGAATACTGCCTTAATGTCAAGTTCCTGATACCACTAGGAGGCACTTCTACGTGATATATGTTGACTGCTTGACTAATAGTGTATAATAGCTATTGAAATTTACTGTCCAGGCGTCAAAACAAAATTCTAACTGGTTTGAGTCGAGGCACTGTTAACCACAATACCGAGGGTGAATTCTAAATAGAAGTAGTGTTAAAAGGAGTAATTTAATCATAGTACAAGTCAACATATTATACTTGCGCGATAAAGAAAAAAATGCATGACTATAACACAAACATTGAAAGAATTGTTTTTAGATCAGTACTGCATTTAAAATAGTTTATTTTTATGAACGCATCTGGAGAATATGTTATAACTATGCGGTTGATGGTATACAAATACGGAACGTAGTTTTTAAAATCTGAAAGTACTCTGTTAACTAAGCATTGAAGGGCTTACGAAAGGCTATTGAAAGGCATCTTCTCTACATATCATTTTAAGCAAAGGCTGAAACCATTTACAAGTTAATTTATTAATTAGTTAATTCTCTACTAATACTATTAAATTATACGGTTTACAGGTTTGTACAAACTTTGTTTGTCAGGCCGGTGATCCGACTGTCAGTGGTCGTGGTGGTGAATCAATGTTCCACTTTATGTGCGGAGAACAAGCACGCTTCTTCGAAGTAGAAAAAATGCCGCGATTAAGACATCTAAAACTCGGCACACTCTCAATGGTTAATAATGGCGATGGAATGCTTGGTTCTCAATTTCTTCTTACGCTTGGAGAAAATCTTGACTATCTAGACGATGAGCATTGCGTCTTCGGTGAGGTAAATAGTACAACTTAATACGTTTGTACTTTCTGAGATAAATTTGTACGTTATATCGAGTGCGTGCTAAACAATCAATTTGTATTTAGACTTCACTAATTATCAAGAGCCATAGGCTGTTAGGCATTTTAGATACGATTTTAGATACGGTAGCATGACTTACTCTCTGTACCAACGTCAGTGAGAACGTAAGTTTAAGTGTCGAAGTAAATCACAATCTTGAAATATATTAATACCTAATTTTTTTTGTATTATCACTTTATTTTCCTAGCACATTTAGGCCAAATGATTCCGCTATCAGAACAAACCGAGACCGTATAGTAGGTTAGGCAGAAAGGCCTAGACGGGTATCGGGGAATGCCATTTTTTATTTATTCAACTTGAGCTACGCAAGGGAAGAATTCCTTGATATCTGCCAAGCGGGTTTCAAGCAAATATAATTGTTTGGGTGAGAGCATCAAACTATCAAAGGCCTCTTATTTATGGAAATAATATACTGCTTTGAAGTACGGCTGACCAGAATGGTAAGCGGTCATGTTTCCGTCGCATCATGTACAGAATCGACTGCGCAGCAAGTGGGCAGGCTTTCAACTTCAATTCAAAATAGTTTGCATGAAGTAGCACTTAGGGTTATGTGGACAATGGACCAATACTATGTTTGCTCAGAAATCATTCCAGAAAGTGTTTTCAACTTTCGTATCCAATAGCAGAGCACACATGACACTCTCGACTTGAGCTAATTATTTGCTGGCATTACTTGTGAAGTTTTATTACGCACTTCGTATCATTTGACTATTCTTCTTTTCTATTTTGACTTGTCACACAGCGCCTATTTGTTCCAGAGTGAATAAATGAAGGGTTATTAGCACTGTGTGATGAGAAAGCTGACACGCTGTTAAACCCCGGTACTACGCTAACTAAGAATATCTTTAAATACCTACGTAGGAATACTATTATACGAGTAAATATTTCTCAGTAGGATTTAGTAACATGATAACATCAATTGTTTGCATAGAGGTTTTTATACCCCTGTTTAAAAATATTTCTATATAAAGTTTATCGAGTTAAATAAAGAAAAGTTTAGGTATAACTTGTTGATTCTTTTCGAATGATTATGGCCTGTCTGATGCCAAAGATAAAGTTCTGTACAGCATCCTTCATTCGATTGTATATGAAGGATACTCTATATTAGAAGAAGAACTGATAACTTTTAAACTGCGCCAACTGGGATGAAAGCATGTGAAGATTTGTCTGAAAGTGACCAACAAGTCGTCGTTATAACATCAAGTCTCTTTATAGCCACCATACACCTTTTCAATATTAGCTTAAAATTAACCATGAAATACTGAATTAAACATCTCTTTCTCTAGCAGTATACACGCTAAGTTCACATTCTCCGTAGTAAATGCAATACGCCATTTATAATATGCATCTCCCAAATTTCAGATTTATCGAAAAATTGAGTACCCAAAGGATTAGCACAGGAAACAAATTCTATCGTTAAGAAATTCTACCGGGGTCTTTCAAGGGTCCATATGTTTTATTAAGTCTATGTGCATTTTAGTTAATCAAAACTATTCATAAAACCGATTAAACATCCTCATATAAATCAATTTGATTTTTGTGCTACTTTTGGCGATTTAATGTTTCATTATTATTATATATTATTGTTATTAGAATAGAATATACGTATAATCGTTTGAATTATGTAACGTCTTAGTGGCATGTTAAATTAGGCGTGGTTTTTTCTGCTATTTAATTTTAGGTTGTTGAAGGCCTGGACTTTTTGAAGCGCATTAATAACGTTATCTGCGACAAAGATGAACGTCCATTCCAAGATATACGTATCTCGCATACCGTCGTTCTAGATGATCCGTTTGAAGATCCGCAACAGTTAGAGTATCCTTCTTCTCCGGAAGTCACTTTGGACAAGCTTCACTCTGATCATATAGCCTGTTACGAGAAGGTCGATGAAGATGAAGGTAAAACCGTTGAAGAGCTCGACGAGGAGAAAAAAGACAAAGAAGCTAAGGCGCAAGCTACTATACTGGAAATCATTGGCGATCTTCCTGATGCCGATATGGCACCTCCTGAAAATGTTCTCTTCGTCTGTAAACTCAACCCAATTACGGCCGATGACGATCTCGAGCTGATTTTTTCTAGGTTTGGTGAAATAAAATCCTGTGAGGTTATTCGCGATTGGAAGACGGGCGAAAGTCTTCAGTATGCTTTTATAGAATTTGCTAATCAAGCAGCGTGCGAGCAGGCATATTTCAAAATGGACAATGTGCTTATTGATGATAGGCGAATACATGTGGACTTCTCGCAGTCCGTTGCTAAAGTGAAATGGAAAGGCAAAGGAAGAGGTGTTGTCGGAGGTTGGAAAGACAACGGAAAGGAAGAAAAACCCCGCGAAAAATACCGCATCAAGGAAAATCGCCGACAGGACAACTATGAGCTCATAATGGGTGATGACAGTAAGCAAAGTGCTAGCGAGAAGGGAGCCGACACAGGTAGTCGAGCAAAAAGAGCGCGAAGCCGATCAAGGGACGACAGCTGTCCTAGGTCACGGGTGAAACAATGGAAAAGAAGTCCATCAGAGGATAAAAAAGTGCCTCGAGCTTATTCAAAAAGAAACTCTCCAAAACGAGAACAAGATCCATTTGGAAAGAGGTCTTCGGAGCGAGGTAGCCATTGTAGAACAATCAGAAAAAGCCCGAAAAGAGAGTCCAGCTCTCAAAGACAACGTAGTCCTAGGCAAGAGCATCATAGTCCGAAACAAAATAGGAGTCCCCGGACAGATCCTGGACTCAAAAGAGACGACGGGCCAAGAAGAAGTAGTGGTTCAAGGAAAGAGCGCAGTCCTAGAAAAGATTATGGTTCCAGAAGGGATCATAGCCCCAAAAGAGAACGTACTCCAAGAAAAAATTACAGTCCTCGAACAGACTACCGCAATCCCAGGTGTCGGAAAGATCGTAGTCCCAATAGTGGTGTTAGCAGACCACGCTGGTCACAAGAGAAATGTAGCAGGGACGACCGATTGGCGCAGAGAAGAACCGATTCTCCGGCGAGACAACAAGACGCAGGTAGTAAGCGGCATAATGAAACCTCTGACGATAAGTCGCTTCCACTTGTGATACAGAAGATTCAAGATACAAAAACTAATGACTCTTCAGATAACAGCGATTCGAGTGTAGATTCAGCTCCACTGGCGAGGATGTCTAGAAATGAAAAAACAGCCAAGAAGTCCAAAAAGGAGAAAAAAAGCAAAAAGTCTAAAAAAAAAAAGAAAAATAAAAGATCGAGGCATCATTGAAGCATATCTATATGCTGGACAAATTTACTATGAGGCGAGTTTACTGTATATAACAATTGTATATAATAAATATAAATTTCCTTAATTACGTGCGGCCATTTACATCCGGAACGTAGGAATAACCTCTAGAGGATCAATATAACAAGATGAAGCAGATACAGTTCTTGCGAATGGTTATTTCACATGAAACTAGTAGTAAATAATGACGACTAGCTAGATTTAATTTAGTGCGTTCGTCCCGCAGAAGTCCTTTTAAACTGTTTTCCATAATGAGACATATTTTTTTCTTTTTTAAAACATTTCGTTTCCGATTTATTTGTCTATTCTCGAAAATTAGCCCGTTATTTATAAAGCTGTTGCGAGAAAGAATCCAAACATTCTAAGGACACACCATTGGTGCTGCTTCGGATAGATGCTTGAGTAGATGCGTCGGGAAGAATATAGCGCATACACTTATTCAATACTTGGACATATTTGCTTCACGCGGCCAAAGGGATTTTTAATAGATATTGTTCAAGGAATGCCATAATCAACGAATTACTTAATAAGGAATAAGAGACTGTAATTGTTCACATGAAAATATACGTCATTGAAGTGCACCCATATCAACTTATGCGAGAAAGTCATTACCTACAATAAGGAACCAGAATAAATGAAAACAAATGCATCCAGCGCATGTACGAATTTATATAATATATATTATTACGTTTATGTACGTCGAAGGCTCAATTATTGGTAAGGTCGAGAAGGGCTTGCACAAGATCACCACCAGCTTGTCGAAGGCAGGTTTCGGCTTTGTTCTTCGGTAGTTCCATCTCTCGAACGATCACGTCAACGTCCTCCTTGTTAATTTTCACAGCTGCCAACTTTTGTAGGTGCTCTACGCGTTTCTAGAAAAAGTTGAAATATTTTCGTTTTTTTTTAAATCAGCGTGGAGAGGTATTTTGTTTGCGGAATTAAGGGCCCGCCGTATACAGCTACACACGATTGGTGATTGTGGCTGTTATTCTTCTGAAGCAATATGGTTTGAAAGCTGAAAGAGGACAAATTTTGAGACTAAGCGCCCCCCGAAACATGTATAAAAAAGAAAGAAAAGCCGCATAATAATAATGCACGAAGGTGCTTTTTATAAATTGTGGCGGTTGCAAGTTGAACACACAATCCCAAGGACTAGCTCCTAGCGTAAACAAAAATACACTTGCGCTGCTTTTCGACCATTCTACTCTAGATGAGTTGCCTATAATTGCAGACCATAATGAAATAAAATCCTTTTAATATTTAAAATGTAGCGTACTGCTCAGGTCCGAGCACAATATGCTCTGAAAAATGATATATTTAAATTCCAGTCAACCATCTATTTGTCTCTAATTTTAATGCTCAAATATTTATTCCAATTCAGCTTTGTCGTATGCCGTTGTTTTACGGTTTCTATTCCTTTTTTCAGGCTGTGAGTATCCTAGATTTCATGAGAGCATCTGAAAGTGGAAATAGGCGTTTACCATTCTCTGATCAGCGCGCTTGACTAACCTGCACTTCTTTATGTCGCTTTTCCGTAATTGCTTTAAGAGCTATTTCGAGATCGCCTCCACTGAGCTCCTGCTCTTCGTGGAAGTCCGTCACCTTCTCCAAGTCCGCCGCGTTCGACGCATCGTGTTTGGCTAATTTTTTTTCCTGAGTTTCATCGTCTACGACTTCTTCCGCAGGCGACATTGCGTTTGATTCGATTGTGTTCTTAGTAGGTTATTATCGTTTGTCTCTGAAGAATAGTCATAAACGTCGCACACGCAGTGCGGTTTATATGCTGGTCTGGAAAAAACTATGGACCAGACAATCGGAATACAATTCGCAAAGCCTTGTTTGCTTTCATGTGGGCCGTGCTTTATCGAACGCGCTTTCTCACCGGCTGGCATAGAAGCCTTATTAATGACTAGCGACCACACCTTTCTGGTCGAACAATCGTTTAGCTTCAATTTGCAAAGCTAGATTTCGATTATTTGTGTTCCAAGCAAAGTTCAGAAGAATTTCTCAGGATCAGAGTTAGGTGCACTTAGATCCAGACGTCTTTTAATCTGCTGTGAATCTGTCAACAGCGTATGCTTCTAGGCGGAACGATCATGGTCAATATTTATGTGTATGACAAGTGCAACAACAGTTTCATAGAAAGAAGATAAAATTTATGATCTCCTGATTTTTTTGCTGAGTGGGGCCTGCTCAATTCACTGCTGGATTGTGTTTTTTTTTTCATAGTGATTCTGATAAAGTTCGTCGGGCCACAGTTGAAGAGTGAACAATCACCATGGCTGCGATGGAAGAATCGCTGAACCTTGAGCGAGGTGACAAACTATTCGAATACACATTTTTCCATCAATAACAATAAAATTGACTCAGTTCTACATCTATTCGAACTTACTAATGCCGTTTTATTTGTAAAGTATTTCAAATCTTGCCTCATCTACTTGATTCAACACATATTCTAAACCTTGCAGTTGTTAACTAAAAAAATACGTAAATGATATATTATGAGCGATGGTCATAATTTCCATTCATCGATTTGACAGACTATACGCTCCGGTTTCGTATGCGTGCCAGTAGAAAAAAGTGACGAAATATCTTTGCTCCGCCGACAAAAGGTTAATTAAGATTCGTGTGGCACAGTGCGTGTGTTACGTTGGATTATAAGTGCAGTAGTTAAATTTTATATGTTTCTACTTTGGAACAATGTGGACGCTGCATTGAATAATTTAAGAAACGTGCCATTTCTATTGGCATGGAGACTAATGCTAGTCGGAATGTCAAGTTGGCCAAAAAATGTCAATCTATTCCTAAGACGTTGCCTGAGTATTTTCTTGGAGCACAACATTTAAAATAATATCGTTAACAATATACATTAAGGCTTTAACGTCTGTGCATTGCTACACATGATCATTGTTTGGATACGTGCACACGTGTATGCGCTCGAATTAGTTTTCGCTGCGTTTGCTTGATTAGAAAAAACTTGTTGTTAGTTTAACAATATTTGACTCCAGAGTAAAATTAGAAAAAATGCCCTATTTTTTTAAAACCATATTCCGTGTGTAACTTTCGTTAAATGTCTTTTGTATAAATTCAACTTAAGTGAGCTGAAGAATGTAGCTAATGTATCTGTAGGAATTACAAACATAGCGTAATCGTCATTCGTGACAATCCAGTTGGAAAACGCACATTATGCGTATTTTTATGAAGATAAACAATTCATATTTTGCAAAGCACATACGCCACTTCTTTTATTGGAAACGACAAGTTCTAAACTCATATAGAATGCTGATGCCTCCTGGACACAATCGTTCCACTGTTAGCCAGTGCGTAAGCCGAGAATATTTGAGCCTCGGCCGGTAGATTGCCCCTGACACGTTCAACAAACAGTTTAGCTCCAGAAATGACACGGTTGATATGGACGCTGTTTTTTGCTTCACAGATATTAACCGAGCTGTGGAACTTCTTCAAAAGCTTCAAAGATCAGGTGCCGGCGGTGAGAAGCTTGCAGCGCTTGAGCAGGTACTTCGTTTACTATGGAATGGTTATCTATGATTACTTTATATGCATATGTTTACGGTGCAACCTTTTCTGTTAGTTCTTCTTTTTTTTATGTTGGAGTAAATAGTTTAGGCGAGGTTTCTATGCCTATGTTTGTCTTATCAAATCTAATGTGCTAATTTATCACTGATAATATATTGTATGACTAGTTAGCTCTTATTCTAAATTCATGTAGGTCCTCAACTCGGAATTTCTAGCCGCTGTGCGTCAAGTGTACGAGCAAGTGCATCGTACTGCAGATATGGGCGCTGGGCCAGCTGCCAGCGCTGATATTAGAGCTTCTGCCACGGCCAAGGTATCTAACAACAAGATCCGACTACTTTTAGAACTCGTGACCGAAGCTTTCGATCTTTTTGGGTAGTACTTAAGTAGGAAGAAAAAAGCATAACGTATGACTTCAAAAACGCAGCTATGCTTTCATCACCTCACCTACATTTTAACGTGATTATATTGTGTATCGTGCTATGAGCTGGAGATTGTTAGGGGTATGGGAACTTGTTTAAAGCGGTAATGATTCAAGTTGTGGTTATAAAAAACATGGATATGCTGAAACATGTCTTTCTACTTTGTGTCTTTTTACGACTGTTGGCACATAGGCAACTGTGGCGGCATTTGCTGCGTCTGAAGGTCGAGCGCAACCGCGAGTGGTACGACTCCCGAAAACGGATGAAGGCCTCGGTTTCAATGTAATGGGTGGCAAAGAGCAGAACTCGGCGATCTACATTTCACGAATCATACCTGGCGGTGCGTTCTATTTTGTGAGCTACATTTGTTGATAAATTTGATTAAGTTATCAATCGTTGTACACACGAGGTGCTCTTTGCGGCTTTTTTATTTATGTCCACACAGAAAATACGTAATAACGGAAGATATAAGATTAAAAAACGTGCGCATACAAAAATGGTTAAAAAGGAATTTAACAACCTGCACTTTGTTTACTTTTTTTTATTAGGGAAAATGAGATTCTCCATTCTGCACTTGATGAATAGATAGACTCCCATTCTTGGAAAAGTGCAGTTAATTAGACAAGCATCGCTCGGGAGGCTAAAGAGAACTGTTTTCAACAACTGGTCTCAGCGCTTTATAGATGAACATTTCGCTTAAAGCCTCAAATCACATTTTGGACAGTGCCACAGTAAGCTTAATGTATAATGTGAAAGCCCCAATCTCAGGCAAGCCTCCAATAGGCGCCTTAGAGTATTTGCCACAACTTGAAGGGTCTGGCCCGTTAAACACTGTTTAGTGAAACGATTAATACAGACTTTTACTCGATGCAAGTTGCCAAATTAAGCCAATAGATTGACAAAAAAACACCTTGGACAAATAGAGGGCGTCTCAAAATAATTCTGTTACGTAACAATGTTAGGCCTCATAAGGCTTTGGCAAACTTCTCCCTAACTGGTTGTCCCTTGAACGACAAGCACCAACAGCTGTTTAGCATTGCTTTAAGGGCTTGCCAGGATGGCTTTAGTCACCTGGACTCTGATAAGTTATAAATGACATTTCACTGCGTTTGGCTTATAGCCCAAACTTTGCTCGACTGGACCATTCCAATACATGCAGCGCGGCGTGAACGATAAACAACAATTAAGAGAAGAAGTAGAAATCTAAAAGTGAGTCTATAAATGAATAGCCTCTTTCGTTAACCAAGAAATAGATTTAATGTCCGAATAGAAGGGGTAAACCATGAAGGGTCAAAAAAAAACATTAGTTCTTTCCATGAGCTAGCAGCGTTTAAATGAGATGAGATCAAAACCAAAATTATTTTTTATTGAGCGCACATTTTATAAAAATAGGTAAATTGTAATGCCATCTCTCTTCTGGTTCCAACTGTTTTTGTTTACAGGCTTGGCAGAACGGCAAGGGGGGCTCCGTCGCGGTGACCAGTTACTTGCTGTAAATGGCATCTCCGTCGAAGGGGAAAACCATGAACGAGCCGTGGAGTTGCTTAAGCAAGCTCAGGGTACCGTCACATTAGTGGTACGCTACGCGCCACATGTGCTTGAGCAAATGGAGATGCGATTCGACAGGCAGCACCACAATAAATAATCAGAATAACAGCAGCAACTGTACGAAGTCGGAGTGACCATGTTGTGGAAGCACACTATGAAAACGTAGATTCTCATAGATATCTGAACACATGGCCAAGATCACGAGCACTTCTAACGGGATGTTTCTAACGTCTTGTTTTTAACCTAATCTCATCGGCGTCTTTATACATGTGTCGAATACATGCATCGAGGCAAGTTTTAACATTAGTAAAAATAAGGTATAAGGTACCAGGCCTCAGTCATTGCAGAACATACACTCGAAAGTAATTGGTTCCGAATGCTCGTTGTTTCCAGATTTTTTTTGAACCCTGCGATCCCAATTCAACTTAAAGGATAAGTTCGGCAAGGGACATCTCTTGAAATGGGTATAGCTTGAAAAAAATGAATCATTACACATTATATTTAATGTTTGCAGTAGTTAAAGAGAGTCACTTTAATATCTGGCGGTGTTTTACATATTATCTGTTGCCAACGAGATTTCTCAGGTGTATAAGGGTTACCAAAAAAACACAGAGCCGTAGCGCTAGCTCGAGAAATATCTGATTGCTAGAATGCGATCAGACTTACAGCAGTTCATTAGACAGATGTTCAGTATTCGTGAATAAAATGTGCATGTCGTAGATTTATTGGCACATACAAATGCAGAATTGAGCTGAAACTGCCATTAAACCATATTCTATTTGTCGACCAATGTTCCACTACTACCTTTGCTAATGTCAGACTTTGGAAAGAAGTTGCCTTAAATAAAACAACAGTACCAACGCACTTATATACTATCGCTTCATAAAGAAGGAGTATGACTTTCGCGTTTAAAAGAAGTAGCCATGACGGTATGAAGGTAGAGGTTGCATTGTGTCAGACGGGAGACAGGGTTAAATGAAACATTTTTGATTCACGCTGATGTAGGGCGCAAATTCCTGTTTTAAAGTACTTTTGCATACGATTGACGGGGCAGATTGTGAAGGGAGGACGAAATAAGAGGCAAGAAGTCCTACAGAATGCGAGTCAACTGAATGACTGCTATTCTTCTTAGAAGCTTGTTGGACAATGGCTTTATTGTGTGCATTCCATACATAACGCTAGTTATGATGCTCTCGTTTTGGAGCCGCGTTCAAGGCTCCACATTAGAGGCAAACATTATAGTTTTAGGCCAGTACGATAAACTAATCGAATTGTTATGTGGGGAGCCAGCTCTGCTAAAGCGACAGATAATAACAACAACTCGCTCGAACTGGAATAGCGTTCTTTGTTGGCTTCAGGGCGATGTTGTTTAGCAAACTTCTTATTTTCTATTGATTTTACTTGTCTAATTTGTCAATCATACAGTTTTAGAGTTTAATAACTACACTGCAAGTGACTGATAGTGCCCGTTATCAATTTTACTGTAATTAACATCTTAATTAAGTCTATTACATCTATACATGATACACATAATTATGAGTACAATACCAGTATCGCATCGAAACGGTCGTGCTTATTGATTTATGACAGCATGCCATTGCGCGCGTTGTTGACATCACGCTTTTGTCTAGGCACGATTAGCCTTCACTTAACGGCCACAACACACGTATTAAAAATGAAGAAAGTTAATATTAGACATATTATGCACACACACACGAAAAAAAGGTTTTGAAAAACATAGCAAATTGGAGTAGTAGAAACTTTATTTAGCTACACAATTAGCTAAAATTTTCAACGATACTTATGAGTTTCGGCTAAATATAGTAGAATTTTATCGTGTTTAAAACAGAATGATGTATGGTCATATGATAGACAGTTGAAAAATGAAATTGACGTTTAAGATATATGTATACTATAAGTGTAGATAGATATACATTGGAACAAAATAATTTTCATCATTTTATTTCTTAGGAACCTAAGAGGTCTTCCTCGCTCATCTCGGTGGTGAAGAACTTCGAAAGGGTGTCCTGGAGCTCGATAAAACTGGCTTCGAACGCGGACTTCATTACTGTTGCACAGGCAGGCTCCTTATTTCTGCCAGTTGTGCTGCAAGGCAATTCATTTGAACTAATTTTGTAGACACAAGCCCTAGTCAGTCATCAGACAATTAATTACTCGGCTCCTCCTTTCACTAAGAGCACCTTTTCGAAACATTTTTGTCTCAGTAGTTGTTTGAGCGTGGCCTAGATCGCAAACAATTTGTTTCGCGAATATCGTAAGCTTTAAGCGATAGTAGAAACATGCCAGGCCGAAAATCAAGTGCAAGTTGTTACCAACAGACGAAAATAGCTCTTTGTTGACTGACATAGAAACCGCGTGACAGTAGAAGTTCGACGTGCACTTCAGAAAAATTAACAAAGAATTTACAAGATATGCCCTTTCGCTATAGCGGCAGCCTTCCTTTGAGGGCTACTTTTCTGACCGTTCAACTGATTCTAACTAAAACATGTATGTATTGGGTGTTACATAAATTGGAATTCATACTTACATTCATACGCTACAGGCTTTCTTATTCAGCAGAACCACTGCTACCCAGAATAAAATTCGAAGAATACTCAGTTTGTTGTTTTTAGGTTAGGTTGAGAGATTTTAAGTCTTCAATTTAAATCTTAAGTCACCTTGTATGGCGTCAAAAAGCGACGACATTTTTCTCTTTTTAAGCAGTGACTGCATTCACAAATGACTTCAATAAAGCACACGAGTTGGTCTATCGTGTAAGGGATAAGCATTATAACAATATAACTACTATTATATTTAGAAAAGAATGCTCCTTCCACAGCTTCTTTGATATACTACAATAAGCGTTAGCAGCCGTTACTTGGCACCGAGAACATGAAACGACATAATGTGAAAGATGCTAATTAAGACACAAACCTGTGCAGGCATCCGAAAAAAATATGATATGGCGTTAAGTCTGTTAGCTGGTAAAGTAACTTAAACGGGATTCCGCCACGGCCGCCCTGTGCCGTTTCAAGGAACGTCGAGCAGTCTGCAACGATTTGCGTAAGAACTCGCTGATTGGACAGGAGCTCTTTGGCTGCCTTGTGAGGTTCACCTACGTTGATTATAACAGCATGAAATTAGTGAAGTCTTCCTTTGGACTCAGACAAATTAGGTGTAATAAGTACTTCATCCAATAATAGGCGAAGCTACCTGTTATAAAGGGCAGTTTTTTAAACTTTTAACCATGTGATATTTGTATCCAAAAGTTAGTCTAACTGAGTTATTCCACTGCTCCTTTTTTTTATCCTCATTTGGATGGACGGAACTGCATAACTAAAATAACGTTAGCGACCAAGCTGAATGCTGCTACAAACATATCGCTGTCATCATCATACTTCGATGTGTTTAAACTGAAATAAGAGTCTAATGCTGGCAGATCAGCAGCAACAGAGTTATTTCCACGTTCGATGCCTGTTAAAATCATTTTGAAGGACATATGCGAATACTAATATCTGACGATGCTAAATATAGGCAACAATATCGACAAACATGCGAGGCGGCAGGAAAGCTACCTCGAAAATAAAATTCCAGCAATATTCCTCAATCTAGCTGCAAATTTTAAAGAATATGACGCACTTCACTACTACATACTTGCCGATAATGGGTACGGATGAAAAATTCATCTAATGGTTAGATCGCTGCTGATGCTGAACCACACAGGCCTCGTAAGAATATATGTCCTTCGACAAACCTTAGTTAGATTGATAGTCAGATGATCGTATCTCAGAGTTAGATGTGCGAACTTTCGTCAAACAAAAAGTACTAACCTATGTCAAGGTAGAACAAGGCATCTTTCACATCGCCATCTTTGTGGTATCTAAAGACACTGTTGAAGTAATTCCTCTGGATATCTCCAGCTTGTTCTAACCATGCACTAACAATTCCCAAATCAACATTTTGGCCAGATTTTAGCTTTGCTATAAGTTCGAGGGCCTCCTGCGTCGAAGCTTCTTCCATGTCTCCGTCCAGACGCTTAGCATTCCGATCAGCCCTGCAGGAGCTATCACATTGCTTGAGAGCTCGCAAGAACGCGCTTTTAAGTGCTAGCACCGCTTTGTCAATAAGATCAATACGAGGAATCTTCGCTTTGTTATCAGATGATTTTGTTGAAGCTATAGAGTGGTGCGTCAGGATAAAAACACCAAAGAACACGCCGTACACACACTTTAGTACTGTCCCCATATTATCGTAAGAAACTGATGATGGAACAGGCAAAGGAGTTACACCTAAAATGAAACACCGACCGCTTAGCTGCCTCCTGTCTTTTACTTTTCTCTAGAAAGATCTGTTTTATTTTCTCCACGATAGTCGCGTGAATAGAGCAACGGAGCACCGGGACGGGCAAGTTAAGTCTCTAGATCTATCTCTACGTTAGGCTTTTGCCTTTGTCGATTGTATGTCGGTCGGTCGTTTCATTGGCGTCGGGTTACCCCAAGCGTCCAGATGTTCTTTTCCAAAAATTTTTCAACAAGGCGCTGCACCAGTTCATAGCTTGAACAACGCCCATCTGATAGGCGCCGCTACCTATTCTCGAAACCGTATTTATTCGTACGACTATATGCGCGCCTATCAGAGTAGAAAAGGTGCAGTATAAAGGTAGAGGTCAAAATAAAAATTACACAGATATTGCTATGTATTTTGTACCAGTGCGAACGGAAGGAGCTGTAGTTTTAGTAGTATAAATCAGCCAGCCATAGCGAAAGTGTACAGGTAGTGGAAAAGTCAGTTATCGCCTTTCTCATTGTAGACTACCAAGATCGTCCAGAACAAACTGTTTGGAGGGGGCAAGCGAATCAGTAGGGTGTGGCGGGTCTATTAGGTCTTCCTTCTTTCCTGGACATAGCATAGGCACAAACAGCGGGTTCTCTATGTAACGACAAGCCAATTGTGAGAGCCTAAGAAAGACAAAGGAAAGAGCCCCTTGTCATGTATTGTCTACCACGCAAATAAATATAAAGCTTGCTTACTAATAAAGGAAGCATCCGCGGTAGAACGCGAAAGATAGGTTGAGGATGATATCCTGCACAAATACTACTAGATAAATAGGATACCATGTATGATGGCCCAATGTTTTTCAGAGGATATGTCTAGCTGACTCGTCATTGTACCTGTAAGACTGTGAGACCAGAATAGTCTCGATTGATGATTGAATAGTCGCACATTAACGCCGAGTGTCAATGTGCGACGCCTCAAGATTGGGCATTATCAAAACAATTGACACAGCGTGTGGAAAGGATTGCGCGAGCCACGCCATAGATGCGATTTTTCTCTCTAATTTTGTAAGATATGTACCGTATTCTTAGTCTGGTTTCAGTGCGAATCTCTTACTTAAATACACATTAAAAAGAAAAACGAAAAAAGAAAAACATATTATCATTATATATATATATATATATATATATATGTTAAAGAAAAAATATATTGTGCTATTATCTACCTTATTATTATTTTAAAAAAATGCAGATTCGAAATGTTACGTGTTCTACTAAAGCGTTCTTTACAAGTATTGCCTACGGGCTTTCAAGTGAAATTTTATAGAATAGAGATGCCCAGAAAGTCAAAATCCAGAAAGCTTTCCTGTAAAAACTTAGTAAGTTTTTAAAAAGCGAGAGAGACTAACTTCGTTAGTCTCCCTTGGAGTGTATACGTTTGTTAAACCTAAATATTTAAATAAAATTTGTCTGTCTCTCGCAGTCAAACAATTTATTTTTTTTTCGAACGGGGATAGCTTATGAAGCATAAGTATAGTACTTAAACGACGGATCACTTTATCATTACATATGAGTATGCAATAAAATCGGATATTTGTCTAGTCACATTACGATCAATCATCTCCCACTGTTTAGCAGCCTCACAAAAACAAAGCTTGGTCACTCATAATTAAAACTTATTATTCAGTGCATAATATTACATAATTCAGTTGTGATTAGCTTGTTGAACTTGACATTAGCTCTTGGTAGAATCACCTGTGACATCTTCAATTAACAAAACTGTTTGTTGTAATTCTGTTACGTGCTCCTTGGGCACAAATGTTCAAGGGCTGCTATGACAAACAAGCAAATAAACCAACAGATTCCTCTATCTTTCACTGAACAGAAAATCGTGTTTGAGCATTCAAAGGAGCGTTCCCATTACACCTTTATGTATTAATTTGCTTTTCTTCCGGAGGCGTATCTCGTCTTACAACCTCATGTAATACGATGTCTGGACAAGATTTCAGTGTGCACTGACCATCCAAGAGACATCTCATCGACAGTAGTACTACGCACAGCGACATGAGGAGAGGCATTTTCCGTGGACTTTCATCTATGCTCTAGTGTATGTTTTTGTACGTACTTAACCAGCTGAGCATTTCTAGTACACTGCTATATCCTGTCTTTACTATCATACAGTCTTTCTATTCTTTCTTTTGCAATGGCCGTCACATATTATTCTCTAGGGCTATCCCTTTTGCTTGTCGCTGTGGGCGCTGGCTTCAGATTTTTTTTGTCAAACTCCCTTTTGCTTTTCGTCAGTTAAAGTTTTAAGCAATTTACGGATTTGTCTCGTTTGGCGTCATCGTATACTATCAGCAATTCCATGTTTGTATAATTTTACTTGTTCCAGTACATTTGTGGACTCGTATCAGAAACAAGCGCAAACCGGATGGGAAGCCTGTGCCACAAACTTAAACGGGGCGGACGCCAGTAGGGAATTTCTTTATGCGACCGTGAGACAATATACACTAGCTGAAAAATCGATACATGAACGAATGACTTAGTAACAGTAGCTTCCTCCTATACCTCAGCAGAAAAGTGACAATTTAATTTTATCTTTAAATGTCCGCAGCGCCTAACCCATAGTAAAGAAGGTGGAGAAAATAGTCCCGCGAAATCTGTTATATTGGAATTGATTTATTCGGTGTACGACTCGGTCCGTAGAAAATTTGGACAACATACAAATAGCGAATCAGACTTGCTTTCAGCAAGTAGACATGATGGTATAATATAGGGTACTGGAAGATCTCAAAAGCGTTTTGGCAATATGTTTTTCTCATTATACGTACACTTCTGGTGTAGATAATGTATAGTAATTACCTGTGGTGTTTCGATGAAAAACCGTTCCGGCTTGCAATTCAATGAACATATCCGCCTTATTGATATAATAGCCGAAGCTAAATGGCGGTCGACGCTAATTTTTAGATAAAACATTATAAATTACGTGGAATCATACCAGGTGGATTTGTGACAAGGTCATTCAGTAGGAATCAAATGCTTGCTCCATTAGCGTGTGCGACTGACATTTGTTCGGTGATAAACAGAAGATGTTACTTTGAAAGCCGATTGTAATGACAAGTACTGTAAAAACTGAAAGTAACAGCCAGAAGATAACGTTGTTTGTGTAAACCTCACGTGGAGAATCGCCGAGGCAGTAGCATAGTCAGACTACGAAACGAGTGCTCAAATAGTCGGTGTTAAGGACAACCATGAGCGTCTGAGCATGTTTCTGCCTGGCCAAATTTAAGTAGTCCGCCATCGTAAACAGTTGGACGAAACGATGATTAATGGCTACAACACACTATACGCTGCGTGGCCTTATAATTTCGAATAAAAAAATCGAAGACACAAAGAAAGGCCACGTCATTAGCTAATAATATTTAGCGGCTTATTGAAGAGGTGAGATTACGATGAGTTCGTCAGAAAGTTACTCTTTAAACAGTCGATTGCTGGCATTTGAGATAGCTAGTCAGTGCGTATACAGAATGAGCAAAACGCGCTGTGAACTTGGCTTATTTTTTGAGGATGTCTTTGTACGATCTGTAAGTTAAAATCGAATAAGATAGAGGGGTCAAAGGGCGCACAACCTTTCCGCTTATTTAACGAAGGCCAGCGCTTTTCTAATCGTCCTGTATTCGTGTAAAATAAACCTGACATGTTGATATTACGTGGGAAAGACATGCAACGTTAATCAATGTTTACCGGTTCATTTCAGTGTTGGCGGTGCGTTGGAAATTAACTGCAAATGTCCTTGAAAGTCCTCAGTGGAATCTCGTTGGCGATGCATCAGAAAATTTCGCTAGCAGACTGTTACGTGGCCAAAAGTGGTTGACGAGAAAAAATGCTCAAGATGCGCTGTAGATAATTTGAACTATCTGACTTTGTGAGTCTTTAACACAATCCATGAAGAACGAGGAAGATAGCTTTTATAGTAGTAATAGTAGTAGTAGATGGTAGATAAGTAGTAGTATATCGTAGTAGATAGTAGCAGATAGATACTGAGGCGTTACAATAGAGAACTACGTGTACTTGTCGCCAAAGTTGGGCAACATAACGTTGGAGTAAGCTACCGGGTGGGCACAGAAAGATCGTGTAACATCATTATTCAATGTCAAATCAAAATAGTCGCGTTTTGCGATAAGGAAAACGGCTAAAACATCGATCTGTGCACTTAGAGGGAGCTGCACTCAGCCAGGTGCTACTGGGACCGCACAGATTAGAAAGTTGACGATAAGCCTGGCACCGGCTGGCACCATACATAAACAAAGCGTAATAAAGAAATTTGTACTGATAGGAGGCATAATTCTTCAGTGTTTTTAATGCTTTTCAGTAAATAATTAAAGAAATTGCTGATACTGGTACTTACCGCACGTTCCACTCAATTCGTTCTACCAATAGGTTACGTAACGACAAGAGCCTTGTGCATTTCGTTGAGCGTTTTTACAGAAACCCTATGGACCCGTTTATAATTTAGATTTATACGAAATTCGTTTGTTACCAATAGCAGCAACAATAGCAATACTGGTGACCATAGTTAATATCATATAATCAAAGATATCGATTTGTTACTTGCCGTAGTTTAATGGATCGAGAAAATCAGGAAGTACTATCACGACGGGGTTGTCTATTCGATTCTATCGTCATTGGCTCGCTCGCCCGCCCGTCTGCCGGCTCGCCTGGTTAGCTAACAGACTGGTTGCCGAACGCACAAATGAGCGCTGATCAACCATCGCTATTTAGGCGGGAAAAAGAAAGTATACGAATATCACGAAATGAATGGCGGGCACAATTCAAAACGAAGTAATACAGTTCACGGGCTAGCATAGCATAGTGTTACATGCCTTAGGACAAGTACGACGAAATCGATTACCGGCATCACAGAGATGAAAACGCTGCAATTAGATCTGTAGCCGCTTAGCGTGATTGACTATTTGCTCGATGGTAACGCTACCTATGGAGCGATCAACAGGTCCTGCTTGACCAGCTTCACGTAGGATACCTAGTGTGCGAAGGATTACAATAGATTTGGAAGTTATCACTGAGCATTTTACTTTATTGTTGCTCACAAAATTATTCATCATACTCTTCTCAATAGTTTCAAGTTGCTAGACCGAGCCAGATCGGTTTCACTTGTGCTATTGTTGTTGTTGTGCTTTTGCGAATCATTGTCCGATTCAGGCAGGCAAGCAGATATTGCGGCAGATTGTAAATTTCTGTTTTTACATGTTCTGGTCATTTCGCGTGTGAAAGTAAATCTGTCTGTGAAATCAGCATCACGAGAATTGGCCTGTAGTTCTGGTAATATATTAGCGCTTTGAGTAGTACTAAAACACTCGCGCTTCGTAACAGCCGAGGTGACTTTACACACCTAGCGTCCGATATGGTGAATTTTAATAGGTGGATGTAGTCTAAGAGCCGAGTCATAGCATAGGTCAGAACGGAATCAATATAATAGGGCGCGTCACAGACAAGGGCGAGACTCGTGATCAAATACCTTTTGCATATAATATTGCTATAATTTTTATTGCTACAATAATGTAGAAGTAATTATAGTTGTGGTCGTTATTGGAACTGTCATATTCAGTTATTCTTTCGGTGACGTGCAAAATTATTATCGTCTTTACTAGAAAATGTCAAATGTCGTTGTAGTTGGACTAACAAGCAAAAGTCATTGGCTCTCCATGCCTTCGTCTATTCATCTTTTTGAAATTCATTCGTCCATATTCTCAGTCAATCATACTTCTTTGGTCGACATAGTTGTCAGCCTTGTAGTGACTTAGTAGAAACCTGCCAATATGAATTAAGATACAACCTTAATACCGCAGATTTGCGAGATGTTGAAGTCCATGCATGCCTGGTACAGCTGAACCTGTTTGATATAGTCACTCGTGTGCTTCTCACCAGCCTCCTTTTGGCACTCGGCGTGCTTCTCCAAAACGGGAGTCTCAATATCGCTGGCAAGCTTCTTGTTCTTAATCTCATCACGAGCGCGATCGAATTTGTAAACACCCTTGTCATCGAACCACCCTTCAGCCTTAAGGGCACAGGTGGTCACATCTTCACGATGCTTCTCAATCTCGGCCTGCGAAGCTTTACCAGCCTCGGGAAGTGGTAGAGACTGCACACACTTCTCAACAACGGCAGCTTTCGTCATGCGCTCACTGTCGGAAGGCTTTAGCTGGCTGCATTTACCCCACTCGATCGTAGGTGGCTTTCCGGCCTCGGGGCCGCCAGATGCTGGGGGGGCTGCCATGGCCATGCCCACGAGCACCAAACCGATAAACGTCTTCATGTTTTTGCTGTGTATGCCGCTAATGCACAAAGAATCTACTGAGAATCACAGGTGCCCGACCTTTCGAACGTCTACGATCCGCTAGAGCTACTCTGAAACGCAATAAAAATTCCAAGCTACAACAAGTTGCTGCAGTTGTTTCTGTTGAGGAGAGCCGCGATGATCGCGGGCTTATATGGCGTCGCCAGCCAGCCTGATACACGCACACCCACAAACACTCACACATATCAGATACATAGGCGGTGGCGATGGCGGTGGTAGTGACGCGTTATACGCTCCCGCCGCCGCAGTAGTCTTAAAAGGGGAAAGGGGAGACGATGCCCATTGCCCCCAATCCGTACGTCATTGCACTGTCAGTTCTATGACTACTGCTGCCGCTGCTTCCACCGCTTGAGGAAAGCGTGCGTACGCTGTGGGGCCGTCAACGTGCTAAGCTGTGTTCAACAGTAGAGTCAGCCGATGATAGAGGTACCAGAAACGACAACGACAACAACCCCAAAAACACGGGTTGAATGCGAGCCAACACAGAGACGGGCGGTAGATAGATACCATTTTCGCTATAGAGAGAACTGGTTGTGATTACATCTACTGAAATTGATGCATATCGTATGGTAGAAGGGAGAGCTCGCACTCGGATGTGCGCTTGCATGCATCGTGGCATATGACGCAACGTAGCAGAAATCATTTCTTTTTGTATCGACGACAGCCGATTAGAGGAGACTGAAATACAACAGTTATCATCACGGACAGCACCACACATCGCGCAGGCCCTCCTAGGCCGAGGTAATACGTTCGGCTTTAGTGAATTTTCATTTTGGTTGACTGCGACTAATACCGGCGTCAGACGATGTAACAGACAGAATAACAATGTATGACGTATATAATGCATGTTACGTGCACGGAAAACATTTTTCTGCTTTACTGATCCCTATGCCAGTCATTTTGTGGTGTCTTCCATTTGATAAACGACTTGCCGCATTTAGTTTTCTGGAAAATTCTGAAAATCCTATTTCTAATGCCCGTCACGGAGAAAAACGAACAGAGTTAATAATTTGCTTACTTTGTCAAGTTGCTTTCTGCACAGCTAACAAAAAAGTAGCAATGTATTAAAGGTCGCAATGTTAAATTGCAGTCATCGATGAACGCCCAACAAAGACCACACACTACGAAGTCAATTATGCGTTACTTGTATTCTGCACTGTAAGATAGAACAGACTGAGTTGTGACTTCGATGACTAAGAACGAGGCGTGGTAGTCGAAGTTACCGTATGTTTTTTTCTCGATTACCGCTAGAAGTAAACTAACTACGACGAGTTTATATCAGAACCAGTAATTATGTAGTCTTATGCATTCGTAACCTGCTATCGTCTGAGTTCTATGAAAGTGATAAAATTAGACAATGACATCTTAGGCAGTAAAACACGACAGAGCAAGGTGTAGAGATCACAAACGTTCGTAACTAAATACATTGCAAGCTGTTCGACAGAAGGTGCCTGGCAACGCATCTTTTGCTCCGACTCATCATATCCAAACAAGATTTAAGAGGTCAGATACAAATGAATACAAGATAGGCATGTAAGGGAAACATTCTATTGTATCTTCGGGATTTGTGATCTGGATCGGTCTAAAAATCTGAGCCTATTTAAAACTACGTTGCTTGTTTGTGTCACAGTAACCCTTCGTGTTTGAAAGTTTACGCTCGCCATCGTTGTTAGGCATTCCATCAGACGGCCGGCCCTTTCCAGCACGAAACAGCGTGTCCTTAAAACTAGCAGACAAATACGTTATTCACTAAGCGTCATAGCAACCCAGCAAGACCTAAGATTTGCTGCTTCAGACGTTCTAGTCTTTTAACGTTCGTTATCAATTATTCTTGTCAAAGCATTTACTTGGCAGAGGAAATTTATTGTAAACTGTCCCTCCTTCGGTCATTTTTCTGATTCACCCAGTATACTAGCCCTTCTACTGCTACTGCTGCTGAGCTGTCTTCTTATCATTTGAAGAATACATGTTCACGTATTCATATACCCCATTATTCGATATATAGTCTATGTACTGTCTGCGGAGGCAAAAGACGAGAAATATTTTACCGAAGAAAACCACTTTTTACATCCTATGTTCTCTGCTCGTTGGATAAGCGCGATCTCATTTTATCCGGTGTTAGAGCCTCTTTATTGAAAAATACCGAAAAAAATTATTTCTATTTGTGGTTGATGCTATACTTTAAAAAGTAAATAATTCTTTGCCCATATGAATATATAATGAGGATTATATTAATAAGGTCCTAGAGTGGTTAAAGTGTATGCAGTTTTCTAAAGGGCGTTCTTATCGATCAGGGTGACGTAAGCCTTGCTGCTTCGAAACTTGGAATAAATTGGGCCCCTTATTTTAATGCCCCAGAGCATATACCCCTTGATCCGGTCTTGTACTTGCATTAATGAAGTGTGTCATTATTATTGTTGGAGTTTGCGCAGGGACACGGAACAGCTCTGTTCGTAGGCGAACGCCAGAAAGTGGCAAAACGATTTAAATTAGACGTCCGGGTAGCGGTACGTATTTGAAAAGACGCATATCCCAATGCTTCTATGATATATAGATGTGAATAGTTGCGTGAATAGTTATACGATTGAAGAAACACGCGTAGGGTTTGATTGGATGGAGAAGATTTGCTCAGCTATTATAATCTTTAAGGTTTTCAGAAATAGAGCTTCTTGATGGTTACGTAAATGCCTAATGAGCTTCCTTTCATTGCATAAAAAATCACCATGAAGAATGAAGCTCCTATTAAAACGCGCTTGTGAACGCATGAATATCCATGTTGTGTCCGCCTGGTTCAAGCAGCGACGGCCGCTGCTGTGGTAGTCTTCTCCGGATCCAGCTTTTGATTGGCTTTCGTAAGACAGAAATCGTTTCCAATTTACAAATGCCAACTTTGAACTTCTTGCACGTCCAATATTCGCCTGCGCTTTATCGTTGTGAGTCATTCCCGTTCTTGTTGGCTGCATCTTTATAGCCGATTACTAAATCATTTTTACATGTTGGCCTTTTGTGAGCTGATATGTCGGTAGTTTTCTTACATAGTAGACGCAGCAGCTTGGCAGAGCGCGTAGCGTAGATGCGTTAATCAACGTTTCAGTTTATGACGATTCGATTGGACAGGATAAATACAATAAAAACTTCACAAAAATATAACAGTAATAACAAAAAAAAAAAATGCAGATAAAAATGTTCGTGTTTCTGAAAATTCGATTTTATTCCTCATTAAGGTTTGTTTATCACGCTCATCAAAAGCTAATGCATCGTTTTATTGCTTGTCTATGAATTTCCGCACACGATTCATTCACAAAGCAATTTATATAAGCCTTGTCGTAGTCGCCGATCAACCGCGCGACAGTTTTCAATTATATGACTGTCGATTAGTTCATCTGATAGTACAATTGACCGTGGCGAACAGTCGAAAATGTTACTTTATTTTGTTTTTCGTACTTACATTGTTTTTGTCTATTCTTAAAAGTAACACTAATAACAATAGTCAATGACCAATTAATACTTAGTAATTTGACATGTGGTTCAGTATGACCGAACGTGTACCCAGTAATAAATGGCTGTTTCCTTTTTAACAATGTCACGTACGTTTTCATTACTCTTATATGATTTGTATAGATTAGTCATACCCTTCGTTTGACAAGGATGGAAAGCCGTGCGTAGGCTCTAACTTCTATTTCTCCTGCTCGTCTGCTACTAATTTGTTAATGCTACCGTAAATTTGGACGAATTATCTCTTTCCAAGAGCAAGGTACCGCGGACGAGTAGATCATTAGCTTTCATACAATAGATCGTACTGAGCACAAAAATCACCCTTTTTCAGCCAAATGGCCGTCTCTAGACAAGATCGTGACCTTGGCGAAATTTTTATTAACACTATTTTTGAGGTACTTGCAAGCGCGCCTAAATTTCAATATGACTTGCTAGTCAAACCATTCACAGGCCTGAAGATTACAGACTTGTAGTACATTCGATATGACGTTCGCATGAAACTCCCAATACCGGATAAAGTCGCCAGTGATACTTCTCAATTGTTATGGCTCTGGATTAAGGTCTGCGCAATCATTTAGAACGAGGCTGTTTGGATGAGCGTCTTCGATGTTACTGCTAAACTGAACAAGGCATCTTGTTTTGACACTCATTGTTTTTAGCTTGACGACTTTTTAATGATGAAGAAAAGCAACACGTTTTTCTAGCCCGGCAAAGGATGGAAGAGCAGACAGTAGCTTGAACACTGTCATTGAATTATGCAGGCAAACGGCTCATACGAGCAAACGTTTTTTAAGACCGAACGAAATCCTCATGTAGAGGTGTTAGTTTGATTGGAACAGCTGTTGTGATCATTTTTGTTTCAGTAAAGAACCGACGATGAGAACGGCTACAATGATGACTGCGGCGACTCCAGAAGGCACCTCTTCGAACACCTGATGATGACAGGAGCAACCGTCCTCCATCGCCGTCCATCCACGTGCCCAAAATGGTAAGTAAACTTGAATATGAATATGTTTCCTTTTAACTTACTTTGCCTCTATACCACTGTGCCCAAAGTGACAAACGGCGTATAAGCTATTTTAAATGAAAAGAGAACGCTATGTTTTACACTTCGAAAATTTTGAACTATCATTATATAGACGAAGTAAAAGAAGCCAAGCAATAACTATTGCATTTATAGCCCGTGCAAGTTGCACCCTTCTTTTCAGTGTAGAACCCTTGATAGAGGTAAAGTAAACACCTAAAACAGAAAGAATTGACAAGATTTCGTCTTGCAACATATTTGAGTCTTGTATGTACTTTCGAAGCGGACACGACACTTATTTCGTCCCACAGCATCATGCCAACCTGGTGCTTCAAAATATTGAAGCTTGTTACCAAGGGACATTTCGAGTTATACATTGATTGGCTTCCGAAACGGATATATTCTTAAACGAGAGATACTGTTTATCGATGATTTGTTCCATGTCTGAGAAACGTTGATCTTAGTATTAAATGCCAGAAATGTGATTTGGTCTGATATCTTTCCGGTTTCAGGTTTGGTGTTTCTGTTAAGCAGTGTTTCAGGGGATTAGGTCTTTCCATAATACTAAAGGTATATAAGTCCCATTCCAAACCTGTACTTTTGTTTTGATTGCTGGGGGTTCCCTATTTGTTGTTTTGGCTTGTACTAAATTATTGATCAATACAGTCCAATCAAAGCACTCTTTCAACAATAATCAAAAAACTAGCTCGTGCGTTTACCACTCCAATCGCGTAGGTAGTGCGTCAGCGTAGACATATTGACACTGTCGTACCCCATTGCGTTGATGTATAGTTCTAACGAAGACCAGACTGCGAGATTTACCCATGTTACTTTTACTTAGTTATTAAACCATTATCTTAATTAGCTTTTTCGAGTTTCGGGCCAACTTCATAATAATAACTCCAGTAGTAACTAAGAGTAGGAAGTAGCTGACGTGTTCAAATCTTGTATTGTGCTTTTCATAGGAGTTCTTTACAATTTTATACACCTCCGTTATGTTAAACGCAAGGTGTTTTGCAGCAGTCAAGCCGTATTACATGCAACAAACCCAGAAATAGGCTAATACTTACGCCACTATGTACTCATAATGAAGGTGTTGTTTTCGCATGTCCTTTCGTTAATGAATGAGGCCAACAGACAGTTAAACAATGCGGGGCAATAGTTAGTTGTAGTAGATGGTATACAATGCAGAAATAAATTTGATTTGTTCCTAAACATGCCACATTTAAATAGAGAAAGTAACATAATTAACAGCTCGATGGGTAGATAATAATAATAATAATAAATAGATATTCGTTCAATTATTGGCTCGTTGTGGTACTTTATTATTGTTATTTTGTAGCTACAACTATGTCGTTTATATTTTGAACGTTAGATTTTCGGCGAAACTTTCGGTATTATTCCTTTTCTAACTGTGATGATAATTAGGATATTAATTCCAATTTGCAGTATTTATTGGTTCGCTTAAACCTTATCTATAGTGATACATTCAGGACGTAAAAACAGCGTGCTGGTTAATGTCGTCCATAGCATTACACGAAGAAGGCGCTGAAATGACCAATGTTTCCAGTACTAATTATTATCGTTGTAACCCTTCAGCAGCAGGAGTTTCGTCGTTACGATATTTATTGCTTCCAGCCACAGAATTTTGCCTCCGGTTGTCGCTAGAGTTAGTTTTCGTTTAACGATCGGGGGCAGAACTATCCACTCGATGGTATCCTGTGCCAACGGGCGCTTCCAGCATGTGACTACCTTAAGAGTTTTTAAATTAATAGTACTCGGAACAGTTGACAAAAATAAATGATCTTTGTTACGTTTCCTTAACGTTCACCCTAGACACCCGCTTCTGTCCTTAATAACTCTTTCGGCTGACAAAGTTAACATAAAACGAACTCCCAGATTGGCGATGAAGAATTGAGAAGTGCGCTTTTGCTATGCCTTTGGTGGCTTATATGGTGGTGCAAGATTTAGTGAGTCAAGTAATGCTAATTTGCCATTGATTACCTGCGTTACCGTGTCTCAGACAACGCAAGCGTTTTTCTAATTAATTTCGAAACTGATTACCATCTTTGATTCTAAAAGCGTAAGGTCGAACATTTGTTTCAATATCATTTGCTGTGGAGAATGTCCTCCAGTTGGCCATGATCGCATCCGTATTTCAAGATGTTTTGTTCCTATGGCCATCTGTCGACCTAGGTGACGCAATACGTCTAACCTTTCCGTGGTGATAATAGTTCTCTGTCGAGACAAGCTTTCTCTTCTTTTTGCTGAGATTTGCTAACCGTTTTATTTTTGTTCCGCATCTCATTCTTCTAACGCTTAACCTTTCAGCACCGATTTAGTGGAAAGACGACAGTAGATTTCCATAAGGCTAGGTTACTCGTGAAATACTAAACAAATAACCACACCTTAGCAGTATTAGTCAACGAGATCATAATAAATGCAAGCAGCTTAGCTTGATATATCGTATCTTTGAAATAGTACCTGTCAAATAATGCTACTGCTCACTAAACATTTTCTACTTCAGCTAAGGGTGCCAATTTAAACTAGCATAAAACGAACAGCTCCTATGGTGCTTTTACAGAGCCTGAACAGAAAGGCCTAGTAGGAAGACATGTTGACGTATCGTACTCTATCGGGTGTTGTTGATATCCGTACTGTGTGTAGGACTTTTCCAGTTTCTACTGGAACATATTTCCAATTCTCTCTTATTGTCTAATTTAGCTGGTAAGATATCTTGCGAAAATTTTCTACACAAACTTCTCAAAAGTTAGTTAAAAAAACGGCAAGTATACGCAAGGCTTCGCGCAGAAAGCCTAGGCCTATTTTAATTATTTTGTTGCTGCAGAAGTTCGAAAGGTGAAATCTACTAAGCTTAGCCTGAAAACACGGTTCGGTTTCACTGGTAGTTCTAGCACAAGAGGAACGATCTAACTTTATTATTTACTTTTTATATGAAAAAATAATCTTTTCCACGTAAATCATTTCAGTCATGAAATTATAACCAAAAACCACTTACGCCGGTCCGATACAGCACTAAGATTCAGCCTTGTGAAGGGTGGAAATGTAAAAAAATTAAAAGAATTTAAATTCACTAGTTTACCCTCGGCGAACGCTGAATATCCCATTAGAGACGTGCGAATCTCTTTAGCTCGAGTATTTTCTATGGAGGAAATTGGTGTTGTTATTATTGAATGTCTAACGTGTAGCGGAAGCAGCAGACATTCGTGAAAGGAATTTAGAAAGTATATTAACGTTCAAGATTTCCATCACGGCCTCGCAAGAGTTGAGATTATGTTAACATGAATTTTAGTGCCAGTTACTTTGTTCTTAAAATGCAGGTGATGCGAGCCAATGAATATTACAAACCAGAGCATATCGATGTTTGGATACTTCACAAAACAATACCTCGGAGGCTTCATGAGGGATGTTCTAAGGTAACGATTTGAAAGCAGAATCTGGGGAACAGCGAGAGAACCGCTAAGACCACCCACACGCGGTAAGCTAACAATCGTTAAAGCTATTCGTCGAGCCGTAGAAGCCTTGGAACGCCGCAAACATGTCAGTGATGTCTAAATGAATATGTATAGAGCTAACAATATTCTTTCAGGCGAGAACAAACAAATACAGATTGTTCAATCAGTAGTTGAAATATTTTTGCAGAGAGGTGCAGTCTTGAGACAATTCAGATTTACTTAGTAGTCGTAATGTTTTGGCGCGAACGGAACGAGCTCTTATTTCATAAAGTAACCGTATACGTGTCTGGTATTACCGACCTTGACACTGAAGTTCCTTATTGTTGATAACAATATATTGGCAGACGGTGTGGCGTAACTAGACCCGCATATTGACAGACCATAGTATAAAAAGCTGTTCAATAAAGTTGTGCCTTGACTTGCATGACATAAAGTAGTTAGATGAATAGACTAAAGATGATCGTAGCTCATGTTTAACACAGGTATTAAAAAAAGTGCAGGAACATGTAGGTTTATTTTGGCATTCATTGGTAGTCGCTACACGAACAACAGCACCTGCGTCAATCGCTCGCTCTTTGTTATTTGGTATTCGAAAGAAAAGCAGAGATAGCACAACTTTTCTAATGATTTGAAAAAGCAAAAAAAAATCCAGATCGAGAAATTTATACCTGTCCTGTGTAATGTGAGGCGAACTCATTTTAAAAAAGACTAACTAAAATTGACCATTAAGGGTTACAAATGATCGCTGTGCAAGGATCCGCCGAGGGATTTATTTGCCGGCGACTTGAAAAACGTGCAGAACTTACCCGCCATCGAATGACGTAAAGTTTACGTATTAAAGACTTCAGAGGAGACTCTTATGCCCGATCCAGATGAAATGAGGAGGACAATGTCTAGTGTAAACGAAAACGCCAAATATATCTCATTGAATTAAGTTCTTACAAAAGCATTGATTTTAGTATAGACGTAGTGTTTATATTATTCACGTCAGCTGTTTCAACATACTTCTCTTTTTGCTGAAATTACGGCTTTGATTAAATTGTTAGTTTTTCACAACATGTCGTAACATTGATTTAATTCAAACTTATTTCCAATTTATTTTGTTTGTTCTATTTTTGCTTAGAGCTCATTGTTGATTCAAAGTATGCAGCTATACACGTATATCAGTTGTATGTATGTATATGTTTCTATGATAAAATCAGTTACAAATAGTGGCAATACTAATTGAAGCTATTTTTATTTGTATAATTTGTAACTATAGCCTGAGTATTGACTATTGGCTGTAAGTGTCGCAAAACTAAATTGCAACATAGAATTTTAATATCCGCTGCTGTATTTGGTAGGCTAGTAAATGGTCCAAGTACATTATCTGCTTTTAGCTTTTGTGTTCGCCAAAGAGCGGTTCAAACTTCGACATTTCTAATACTTGTTCCCTTTTACCCTCTCACTGCAGTGTCAGATGAGTAGTTTCAGAACGAATCGGAGAAGTTTCTTCTCTGATAGTTCGAAAGCTGTTTGAAACACAAAGATAATTGCTTTTTGGTATCGCTCTTTTGTCATTCGACTTGGATATACGACGACATCAGTGCATCTTCGTTATGTATTAAACCGTCCTTGTCGAGCCAGTACGCAAAAGAGTTTGATGATGAATGAACCACCTGCCAAACAGAGAGTTGACAAAATAACAATTTCTATGATTCGTTCTAGGTTTCTCAATGCAAAGCTACGGTTTTCACACTGACCTGTACAACTAAGGATTCACGATTTCAGGGAGATCGTTTTTGTACAACTAAGTTGGTACACCCGTTGTCCTCTTCACTAATGAGGTAATCATGAATCAAAAGACGTTGCATCAATTTTAAATTAACCCCTGGTAATGCTGAGCTTCTAAAAGGCTTTTTCGTTCTTTACTTAGGGCAAACTCACCCAGTTACTGCCAACAGGGCCACAAAAGAGGCGTCTTATTAAGTACGTCTGCTGCTGTTGTTACCGTGCTTGTCGGCTCCGGTGATAAAGAGCAGGCGGCGTTGATGATAGCCATGGAAGCGGATTCTACGTCATAAAAAGAGCACTAATATGGCCTAAATGTGCGATGTAGCTACAGCTGAATCAGACTGTGTTGATGTAGCGGAAACCGTTCAGATGTTGTTGGCTGATCCTAACACAAACTGGGGTATGAGCTGCATGCTTCTAGCTGTCCAAGAACCTGTTATCTCTGGTCGATTGTTTTATATCGGAGATGCCCTTCGTTCCTGTGTAATGAAATAGTACATTGAATGTCGTTTCGATGCAGCCACTCGAAATCCTCGTATTATTAAATTAGTAGAGCTCTTAGCTCTAACACCGAAGAGAAGACTAAAAGTATGAACGTTTTTTTTGTTGTAAAATAATCGATTTATATACGCCGAATTTAAACTAACCGTGGATATATAATCCTGCATGTTCTAAAAAGTTCATTTTTTCTGGCACTCACCTAAGGGTTCATCTCTATTCATTTGGCTATCAAATGCGCTAAACACGATTTGTTTCTTTCAGCCATCAATTCCAAGGAACAATGAGTTTCATTGATTCCTGTGGTAAATGGTCTGCTGATAATATCAAGGTCGCAGGGTATTCTATACACTTCACGTAGAGCTATAAAACACTTTTTTTTCGTCCCTTCTTCGACGGACCTCTTTTTGCCGACAACTTAAAAACACCTCTCTTAGCTACTTCCGAACCCGAGTGTTTTATTCTTATATTGAAAAGTAGTATTTTAGTCATAAACAAACTGCTAGATTATGTATTTTATGCCTTTAGCATACGGCGCATTATGTTGAGAATGGCCACTTCTTTCTATGGAAAATAGGAAACTAGGAAAGTTTACACAATAAACTAAAGGGTTTTTTTCTTTTGGTAGACTTTTCACCGCTGCAGAAGAGCTGCTGAATATATCTTTATATCATTTGCACTGCAACATGCATCTTTCGCTAAGCGATTTCGCACTCTCTGGGAAATAAAAGGCATACCCCCGATAGAACAAGTTATTCAAGATCAATTTTTCTACTGAACATTACGAGCATTTTTACGCTCAAAAATGACCATATCAATATATGGTGTTACCAGCGGAATACTCAAATGGTAGAATTTGAAGTTACTGCAAAGAGGAGAGAAGAGCACCAATCCTGTAGCCACACGAGATCACTAACAAAAAAACGACAACGACAGACAGCGCGAACGATACAGTGAAAGCTCAATAAGCTCAACAATGGCCCGTTGTTATGAGTTTGTCATTCACTTGCGTATAGTTTACTGCTACAACGTCCCATAGTTTTTATTGTACAATATCGAACGTGACACTTTATATTTCTCAGTCAGCGTCAGCTTGTTGATCTAAATATTGCAACTTTTACCGATATGGTATTCACGACTAGAACTCACAAAATAGTAGTCCATTTCGTCACACGACTTCCACAAATATTGCCTCTATTCTGCCAAATTGGCTATCTTAAAGTGCAACAACAATTAAAATGAAGACCAAGATTGTTGTGGGAACCAGTCGGTTTTATGCTTTGGGAGAGTTTAATCGAATATAGCGATAATTATAGTAGCTTAACGTAAGTGACCCATACGGAATGACAATAACGATAATAACCTCCTTCATCCCTGAATTTATCCCGACGGAGCGGCTCCTGTGTCAATCCCGCAAAGGCTGACTAACGAACCAGTAACCGAGGAACAAGCCCTGCTTTTATTGAACGGATAAAACTGTTATAGTGGTTAATGGGGTGTCGTCAGAAAAGTGAAAAAACGCCGAATTACGTGATAGAATTACGTGACAGTTGTACATTTCGCTGCGAGTTACGTTGTTTTTTCCACATATGCGTATTGTAACCGCTTTAGGGGGCTTTCGTTGTTGACTAGTGGACATTGAAATGCGCTAGGCATAGATGCACACTGATCGACTTACTTTTAGGGCAAACGCGCGTTTGATTTGGTATCAACTTCAGAGGTGGTAAGGTCGATATCATAAGTGCAGATCTTCTCATCCTAGTTTGATATTGATTTTAATTTTATTTCTGTAATTCAATATACTTAAGCGATATGTGTATGTAGGCTAGCATAGATTTGTAGATCTATTGGTAAGTTCTTCGAGCACAGTAGAGTTCCTGCTATACTTACAGCTTCGTTGGCGTGACCGCTTATATTTAGGCATTTGCCTCGAATTATTACAGTTTAAATAGAGTTTAAATAGTGCCTGTTTCCATCCCGTAAGTATACGTGCTGCGTCTAAATGAAAAACTCGGAAGAGTTGGGAAAAATATTTAGTTACTACTGCAACGGCGCTCGTCGTAAGCAGATCAATGAAATTAAAACAACAACACTCTAGGTTGCCCCTGGGGTTTATTGTAGCCAGCTGTAGATTGTGCCGCCAGTGCGACAACTGGGAAAATGTTATTTAGACGAAATTGGTTACAAATTCCTGTATGCTCGGGCCACCAGCAACTACTGCCCTCCTTCCTGCGTTCGCTCCGCGCCCCAGTCAATGCGCAGCGCGACATGTCCATACTTAAGACTGTCTGTCATCGTAGCTAGATAAGTACATTGTGTTCAGGTATAGCATTTACTTGGTTAGTGGTCTGTAAACCTGCGACGAAAAATGCGTGATTCATACTTGCGTGCCTAATGTTTGAAAAGTTCCTTTCAGTTTCTTCTGCAAGGCCGTTTTTAAAACAGTACTGTTAAGATAAATCGGGATAAATATCTATTAATTCGTGTCGAGCTATAAAAGCGACAGTCTACGTTGCTAGATGCGTGATTATCTAAGCAAAACTTCGATGAAAAAAGTTGTTACATGCGCATAGAGACAGTAGAGACCGCTTGTCCTTATGTGGCAATTTTGGGCATAATTACGACCAAACAACCCATAGATAGCAATCAAATAACTACTGCACAGCTCTCTTACTGCTGTATTCTTGTATACATTTGCAAAGTGCTTTTAAAAAAGCAATAGAACGTTTGGTCGCAGCCAAAGACACATGCCTGATATATACCATTTACCAACGCAGTGTCAACACTTGCAATAAAGACAGACGAATTTAGGAATATAAATGAAAATGCGAGTTTTGCTAGTTTCTCTTACATTGACATTTTATTACTTGTTTACCAAGTTATCCATGCTAGTAGCGTACGACTTATTTTTCATAAACGATTGCCATTCTGCTCCACTGTTGTATCAATTTTCTATTGCAACGTACGGTATTGCATTGTTCCATTATTTATCAATTTTATATTGTATGTAAAGTTATATGTATCACTATATACTTTATACAAGTATGCAGGAACTGATCTTGTTTTTCACTAAGAGCGAGCAACTGATTAAGAGCACAGTACTCTAAAGTTTCTTGCCAAAAAAGATTATTGTCATAAAATTGGCGCATTCATCATCAACAGTGATCTTCACTGTTCTGTCGAAAAGCGTTGAGACTATCGCGGGCACGGTTGTCCTTCAACGTGCCGTTCTCGTTCAACTGCTAACCGGAGAAGGCACCAGACTAATGGCTTCTAATATCTGTTGTTCGACATCGTTTATCTCGAAGAGAATTTCAACAACCTAACATAAATGCTCCTTATGCAACCCCGGTCTTGCTGGGAAGGACTAAGCACGGCATCGTGGTTCAGCACAAAAGAGCCTAGCGTTTTGCTGTTGCAAAAGCACTGAAGTGTAAAATGAATAGCCACGTTTAAGCTGCAATATAGTCAGCAACGCGGTCATTATAAGCACAGACAAAAACCTTCGTGTCGCTAGTTGTCGCTGTTTACGATGCTATCGTTCGGCTATAGTCTTCCCCTCAAGCAAAACATTACAAACCGAATCAGTCATTAAAAACAAAACTGACCATTTGAGATCAAGCTGCGATAGTTTATATGTTGAGGTTTCTCAAGCAGAAGGTTTCTGTTTACCTGCATGCATCGTATGTTCTCGTGATTGTGCAGTAGTACTATTTGTTTGCTAAACTTAGGGACAATTCGGGAGGCAGTCTAGAACTGAAAGCAAGCGTAGACGTAATTTTGTTTCGTATCAGGGGAAGGCCAGAGCCGTCTCAAGCGGCAATGTTTCAATGGCAATACTAGATCTAAAAACTCGGAACATTTGGTTTGATCGTAACATGTCACGGCGGCAACGGTGGTGTTCCTTCTGCTGTTTGTGACGTCGCTTCGTGTTGATCTTCAAAAGATGTCAGTTTGAGATCTACAAAGTACAGATGCGTTTCACTTGGCACCTTCTCTACCTAAGTATGCTTGATATACAGGTTAAAATTACAGTTTCGATAATCAGAAAGCCTTAGTTTGAATTTCAGTAACATTGTTTGAATCTCTAATTAGTAATTGAAGTTTGTTGTATGCTATTGCAGCTGTCCGTTTTGAGTCATGTTGGGTGAACGCAACAAAATTTAATGAATTATTATTTTACTTGGAGAAACTATAATTTAAAAAATACAGTGGGATGCGAATAATAATAAAAGAGTACTTCCAGCTCATATTAAAAAATCACAATCACGGCACACTAGTCCAAAAAGTAATCAATTCAAACATTGTCGTTATATATATATATATATATTTCCTACAAGCTTCGCTAATGTCACATTAATCAAATTCTTTTCAATTATATTACTAGATATAAAAATGTAACGCAGCAATAGGTTAGAGAAAATTAATTTCCTATAGCAGACAAAAAAAGGTATAAAAATAGCAAGCCCGCTTTTACTAAAAATAAACGTATTCAAAACATGGCACTTGTAAAAAATACACATTTGTAGGCCACAAAAACATTCGCATTCTTGAAATGATTAACACACACAAACACACTGTGTTCCTCCCGCTTTTCAGCAGCGTCACATGCAATAGGAAAATGTTCGCTAACGCTGATTTTAGCATGGGACATGCCGATGGTGTTGCAAGATTTATTGTATGGCTATATACACTGTGAACAAATTTCCTAGTGGACGAGTATAGACAAGTGGATGTATGATAAATCGGTGTCTCAAAGCATCTTTTTCACGCAGAAGCACCCGTTTCAGCTGCAGTAGCAATAGCCTGCCAGTACTCGTAAACCAAATGCTCTTTCACGTAAAAAATGCTATCCGCACTTAACGTTATTCGTAGTAACATTCATTGTGATAATAGTATTAAAACTTGCACGAAGGGCGCAGTAAATCGTTAGAATTACTACTAGGTAATAATGCAGGGCTAAGGCTGAAACAGTTTTAGTATTATTATGGCTATTAAAATTCAATTAGATGAATTTCAGCAGAATGTACGGATAAAACATAATTAATTTCACTACATGTAGACTAGTTACATTTCGAACTCAACAACTAAAACCACTTTACCCAGCGTTCCTAAAGCTGATTAGTACGGCTACATATCTTCCAACTATTTTTTGAATTCACTTCCCTTAAGTTATAATCTAAAATTAAGTGAATAAGTGAAATAGATTGCTGCTATATTGTTATTATTATTATTATTTTACACTTTAGCTGCGCAAGAGCACACTAATATGAAGAATTGCAGCTTCTAGTAAAGTTTATTATCTTTAATCAACCAAAACATAGGGTGTTGACTTTTAATCCTTCAGGCTGCATACAGTCTTCCATTTTTGTACCAAATGCCCAAGAGCTTTGTGACTGCACTCCATCTCTGATCGTGCCAACTCCCACTAGACACAGAAGCGAATAGTTGCATTAATGGAAATTCCTCCTGAGGAAGGCCGTCTGCATTGGGTACTATTCATACTAGGAAGGATAGTGAATTTAGTACATCTAATACTAGTTTTCTGATTAGCTTATATGTGCGTGGAAGGTTCGTCTAAAAAACGTTTAATCCAGGGAACGGGATCTCATGACAACAGACAATCCATACACCAATTTCACATATATTTAGACACGTCAGCAACACGCTTTTTTAGTATATACAGTATGTATTTAATTAATTTACAAAGTAAAGCAAAGACTACCAACATTCGTAAAACGAATATTGTTTGCACGCTCTCTAGCTTAAGACTTTATCTAAGTGATTGACACTCGCAGCTTTTGAGGTAATAGAATGAGTTTACTTTATTGGGGTATAAAAATTACTGTACAAAAGTTTCGTGCGTTTAAATATAACACGTGTCCTCTCGGATACAACAAACGCACACTCTTCTCAGGTCATTTTCGTATTATTATTACTATGGCAGGTGCTGCCATTTACGCTCGAGGTCAATCGTGTTTTGTAGTTTGAAATAGCTTTGCAGATTCTACGTTTAGCACACGTCAGGATGTTAGGAAGCTATGTTACCATATTTTAGAAACATCGGTTTTTTGTCACTACAAAGATTCGAAGATTTTACTTCTGTCTTAACTAAATTTACAATTGATTTTTTTAAATTTATATTTAAGGCTTAAGCTTGAACGAGTTGCGGAGTATTTTTTTAGATACTCGTGACTTCTTATTGATTTTGTTGGCTAAAATCAAGTTATATCGCTCACGTATGCATGCAATTGAAAAACTATGTTTTACTCCGTTTGAGCTGTTTTTAGCTGCTGCTTTTACTACTGTTGCTAATAAATTAAGCCTTTTCATTATACGAATAAAATGCATAGCCTATTATGCTGTTGAAAAAAATCGACGCTGAAATCCACCACGTGGCAAAATTGAAGACGCCACGAAACAGAGCTGGCGTGAACACTTCTTTTAACCGGTGCAGTGAAAATGGTAGTGGAACGGATGATTTTGGCAAAATCGTCTCGCCTGGCAAACCTGCCCAACTGTAATCGCCCAGCGTTTTCAATAACAAGACAGAGAATAGCAGTAGTACAGCTGGTGCCACATATTGCAGTGCGACGACACATGAATAATTAAACACACTCGAAATCGTTTTGCGAAACTCAGAAATTTGTATGCGCCCGGCTTCTTTTTGTAGGTTGCGAATTTTTTTTTGCGCAACATTCATATAGGCTTGCATGTAGCGATTGAATAGCCATAGACGCAGTACGCAGGCGATAATAATTGTCATAATTCGCGATATTTCGAATTGGTCCGGTGTCATAACTGGGCCGGACATTCCAGAGAAGATCCTCTGCGTGAAGTACTCACGAGCTACCGGAGTAACCCACATCATAAGGACGAACAGCGGGAATACGAAGTTGAGGTGAACGAGCATTTTGCCCGGTGGGCCGATGACATCACTGGCTAGTAAGTCGCGATGCATCTGTGCAAAGCGAATCCCAGGAAAAACAAGTAGCGCTCCAACAACTCCGGCCCACGCTGCCAGACTCAGTTTGAAGATTAGTTCCGATGTTGGTCCGGCAGTTTCCAGGGAGATCTCCTCGCTGAATTTTGTAACCGATGTCTAAAAATAAAAGTCATATGAATTATATTTGTCAATGCAATATCTGCCGTGAGATCCTTTGTACAGCTCACGAGCCTGAAATCTTTTTGTGTCTGCACGTATGTGTCTGACTGAATGTGTGCGAACCGAATGTTCACGTTGCTATCTACAGATTGACCAGACAAATTATTATCTTACCTTAAAACTGTCATAGGCGTCTCTGAGTCCAAACTCGAGCCATTTCTCATCAACGATAAGTATCAGCATAGCTATTAAAAGATAGGTTAGACCACACACGAGGCACATCGAGCGCTCGGCTGAAGTCTCTTCAGATCGGAAGTAAATTTTTGCCAACGAGAGCAACGTTCGCACGACGAAGATCACCACTAATAGGCACCACAGGACGGACATGTTGACCTCATCTAAATTCGGCCGCATAAATAAGTACACCTAAGAAATTTCAAATGACGTCACTCACTGACTATGTACTATTTAAGAACACGTTCAGTTTATTACTCGTCACTTTACTAAGTGATTCCTGTCTTCAGACTTCATTCATATGAGGTTATTCATGATAGATATATCTGTAAACATTTATTAGTAAATAATGAAATTAGGTGTTTCAAGACTTAATCGGAACCTTAAATTTCAAACGTCGATAAAATGGTGATTAATACTATAAACATAAGTATATTCCTGTTATTGCAAAATCCGACAAAAGAGTGGCAAAAATTTAGCCAGCATCGACTCGTGTAGAAGTTAATAACCTCTGTGATCCCGTAAAGTAATGTTGTGTAGGCCATGAAGTCCAGGAGCCACTGATATTCAGGATAAAACTGCAAAGCCGAAAGATCGTCCGCAGTTACCGGGATGTGTTCTAAAGCCACATTCACATTTTTACTAATCTTATAGTCTGGCGAAGAGCCCTGGAAAAAAATAAATAATACAACGTTATTTTGCGTACTGATGAAACACCAATACGTCTTGTGAGTACGAGCGTTTTTGTACCTCACCAGTTTTGAATTCCATGCATATATGAAAAATAATCGGAAACAGCCAAGAGGACATTATTAGATTGATGTAACACATCAACTATTTTTAAATTAATCAATGCGTATTTAGTGTAAGTAACCTTCTCAAGTGCATATTAGATGCATATAAGCAATCAATACTACAAAAGTCCTACAGACGTGTGCATTTTAAAAATTATAAAAAAAAAGTTGTTCTTTTTTTGAAAACTTGGTAATATCTTACCCCCCACTAATTTTAAAATGACTTGACTTATACTTTTACATTGAAGTTTCACCTTTTTTTTATGTTTTTTGCTTTCTTCCTTTATACCCTCAGCGTCCTGAAGCTCTTGAATTGACGGTGGAAGATACGCAAACAATTTTTTTCCAAGCAACCATCGTGCAAAGGAGAAGCTGAACGATAATTTTTGTAGTACACACGCCATTATCATACTGATCACGATTTGAGTTCCAAAAAGGGCCATTTTTGGAAACCTTTTTCAGACACTAATACCTTCTCTTTCCTTCTTATTAACTGAGATTTCAGAGCGCACACAAATGAATATACATGCACCTGGGCATAAACACTTTTTTAATGATTGGGTTCGTGCTGATCTACCAGCTACACTTTTCACATGGCCCGATATATCGAGCGACTGAAATATCAAATCTAGAATTTCAGTATAGCTAATCTTGCTGAAGAACACCTGCGCGAAAACCCGGCCAATTTTAACTGTCTTTGTCTTGCGTTTCACTCTCTCTTGTGATGTCCCGCTGCTTTAGCTTACAATGCACCCATATTCAGGTAATTCTCTTCAAGCAGAGCTCTTACCCGGTCAACAGGATAAATAGGCTAGAAAAATGCGGAACAACCTTCGAATATAGCGAAATACTTGCAATTGTCTAATCTCGCTGACAACTTGGTTTTCTTCATTCTGCACATTTCCTAGTAAACAACTGACCGCTCGTGTTCCACTGCAGTTAAGCGCAAGAAAGGAGAGGAGAAATTAATGGCTATGATATCGTCTTGTCAGAAACGCTCTAAAACACTGTATTGGAATCGAAATGAATGGCAATCTGTACACGATGCACGCCGAACGATGCCGCCGACACAGCTGTAAACGTTACGTTAGCTGGGATTTGTCGAAAAGACACCTGGACCAATTTAACGTGTGTGTGGTAATTTGATGATGGGTGTGTGATAACTGCGGTGCATAACAACTGTCGACACGAATCATAGTGTTGCCTTTGTTATAAAGTTCGGTTGAATCTGACCGTTTGTTTTTCCGAAATATGGCCTCCGAAGGAGAAGTAAAATTGAACGAGAAGCAACCAGAAGGAGGTGCTACTTTTGAGGTTTGTGGCTTTAAATCATTTGACCGTAAAAAGAAAAACACGCGTCCCAGAGTGTCGCGTGGTACGACTGTGAGTGGAAGCATGTCGCACATTCTAGAAAATCATAACTCAGTAGGTTCTATATTGACATTGGTACGATGTTTGGCATTTTCAATGAAGAGGGCATTTGTGCAGAAACCTCAATCACATCATCAGATCATTATCCGCTCGGATTTGATGGAACGCGACAAGATTCAACCAATGAAACGACTTCATTTGGTTTGGCATCTTGATTTTTTCCGTTTCCGTGCTTTCAAATCTCCTGTTAAGCTCTTTTAAATCTTAAAACGCCGGTCAAAACGTCTCTAGGCTGATGAGCGCAGTGAATTTTTTGTGCAACCACAAGGCTTCTGTATGAGTTACATGAAACTTTATAAAGACTTCGATTTTTCGAAATCCTAAAAGTTTTGAGAAAGACCGATATACGCGACCGAAATCGAGCTTGTACTGTGTGGATATTATTATTCTCTTTGGATAATTATTTCTGTTTCGTTTACAGAAGACGAGTAACCCTTCAGTAGGTGAGGATTCGGAGGTCGATAAGGTAAGATATTCAAGCAGTTTTACTAAAGGCTTTTGAAGCCAATAGAATTACGGTATACCGTTAAATCAACATACTGCTCTATTACCTTTCTGTCTCAAATTGAGCGCCGCCAAATTAACCACTACAGCATTCCTATTACAAATGTGTTATGCATATGTAACGTACAGACACTTAAAGAAACGTAGCCTCCAGTTTCGCAGCCTAAGAGGCACTCATCCGAGTATTTTTTATGTTCCCTGAAGTCCTAAAAAAAGGCACTTTTCTAGTATAATAAATCAATAATAATAGTTATCACGGCATATATAGTAAACAAATAATTAACAAATAATACACAAAGTATAACTTTATGCTTGTTCGAAATGTTTTTATTATCAAAAGAGGTTGTTTTGACATCGACCCTGAAAATAACCTTGACAAAGCACCCTGAGATTCTGGGAAAAATTCAGACACGTAGAAACCAAATACCTTAATGATTTTATGGTCGTGTATTGAAATTCTCCTATATTTTTTGAGTAGTTTACATAGTTATGCTAAATGTTTGCTTGTTTGTGTTGGGACTTGAAGGCTGATAACATAGCGAAAATGGACACCCCTGATGGCACAAAGGTAACCTGAGCTAACCTGAAATTATTGTCGCTTCTTGGTGTAATTTTAGGACAAAGATAAGCTGCCTCCGAATGATCAAAATGGCTGCGATCTAGAAAACTATAGATGGACCCAAACCCTTGAGGAGGTGGAGCTTCGGGTACCGATTCCTGATGGTCTTAAAATTAAATCGCGCGATGTCGTTTGCAATATTGAGAAAAAGGTTTGTTACGCCAAACTCAAAAATAAATAAACTAGCGTAGGTGTGAACGATTTCAGTAAGTACATGCTTTTCCCAATACTTGTCTTCATACGGTTAGTCGTAGCATTGCTAATATATACAGGGTAATATAGTATCGATTTTTTTTTTACTTATCTCAATGATGGAAAGGTTTGTGGAAGAAAGTATCTAATCTATAGTCTGAACTTTGTGAGTGCTGCCGTTTTCAAAGTTTCGACACAAACCTCTTTTGTGGAGGCGAAGTCCGAAACCAGGTTCAGTCCAGATAAAGAAAATGCTTTACGTCCGTTGCTTTGTCTTGCTTATGCTCGCCCCTTCACATTTTTTTTTTAGTTTTAATTTTTCATAAAACTATAATTTATTATATCAGTTTTTTGTCAGTACTTAAGTCCCTATTTAATAGCAATTATAAATTGTCAAAAAATTCCCAAAAGAGTTTCGAATTTATGAAAATGTTCAAAGTTTCTTTTTAAAATATTGAGAGTTCATTTTGAATTTGCCCAGAAACCATTGTGGCGTGTTTTATGGTAATATATTTGAACTAAAATAATAAAAGAAAGTAAAAAGACAACTTGAAACAAATAAAAGCACTAAATATTTTGATGTGTCTCGTTGATTCATTGTGACAAAAGGTATCGAATGCAGCTTCAGAGTAAAGATATCAAAAAACTTAGACATGAAAGGGATACCACTTAAAGAATGAAGTTGAAGGGTACTTGTTGCTTGAAAATAAGAAATCTGGCAAATGAAGTGAATATCGGACCTCATTTTTAAGATGAACATAGAAGATATGTTGTGCTCACTCGGAAATGATAGCATCTTCAAAAAGACAAAATGCGAAGAATCGTTTCATAAGCTGATAAATGGCTTTACGTTTAGTACGTGTAGAATAACAGTTTTTCTCGGACACTATATTCCGGTTTTTCATTATAAAGTTCGAGAAGCAACTAATATCACAAAAATGAAGATAGTCTGAGGATAGACAGGTGAAAGTGCAAAAGTGCTATAACCCAGGTTGTCAATTCCTGAACTTAATTCAAACGCGGATGCACAACGGGTTCCTATTACAGCTGTAATAAAATTCTATAGGTTGGAAAAAATCCGGCCAACGGTCACGTGATTTATTTGCTCTTACATTGTGAATAATATTTAAGTGCTCATTTATATACACTTATATGTGTGCTTTACTATTGCAGCACCTTAAGGTCGGCCTTAAGGGATCTCCGTTGACTATCGACGGCGAGATGTATGCTGTGGTCAAAAAGGAAGAATGCTTCTGGAACCTTGAAGATGGCAAGGTTATTGTCGTTAACCTGGAAAAGGTACGTTTGATTTCAGTAACAACATTAGTGATTTCCTATGTCTAATTAAAACAATTGAGTAATTGTGCATTGCCTTTCGAATATTAATAACCACGTGCTACCTACAGCCAATGAATATAGCAGCGCAAGAAATGAGAAGCCTGAACATAGCGTTAACTAATGGGTCAAAAAAATAATTTATAGACTGTGTGGTTTTTATCGGCCGAAACCGACCCGTAGAGCCACACGCCTATATGTCTGCTATCTACGGACCAACTTTCCGAGTGTGAAGATGTTTGCTTTGTATTTGCGACCTCTTAGGAGTAGATGACTTCTAACTATATTCCATTTTCATGAGAAAAAAATGAAGTATAGAGGAGAGAGTTAAGATAACTTGTGCGAATGGACCCAAAGTTTGCTCTCAGAGTACCCAAAGGAGAGCCAGGGATTTTAGATAAGTCCAGTCATTTTAAAAAATCATTCGGAGGTAAAAAAAATTATATTACGAAGGATCTGAATTTCGAACTAATTCCGACTCGTAAACGGTTGTCTCAGAAAAACCACAGTCGAAAAAAATCGAAAAAAAGTAGAGTTTGCTCCTACGCGTCGTTACAGTAAATAAAACGTGGACATATGAGTACGCTGCGAGGACAGAAACAAGATCATCTATGTATTGCTTCAAAGGCACACTCAAGCCGACGAAAGTTACAACATCCAAGACAAAAACCCAAGTTCCTTCTCACCGTCGTCTGAATGTTGAGCATTACGAATTTAAACTAAGTGACAACTATACTGTTACTAAAGAAGTGCTCAGAAACATCAGTATATTTATCAGCCAAAACAGGTCCAAATGTTGAGAGAACAGGCCGTAGAATCTCCGCAGCGATAATGCATGAACTCATACATCGTTACTTCAGAACACGGTTCTATCACGAAAAAGACAGTTCTTTTACGGTGGTTCCCGTGTACTTATCAGATTTAATAGTCTATAATTGTACTTCTTTCCAAAGTCAGAGAAGCGCATAACAGGAAAAGCCTTTGAAAATCGACCGAGGAAATCTAAGAAAAATCGAGAGCAGGGGTATCGTTCTACGATTGAATTTGAACTCTGTTTTGAACTCTGGTGAACGCGAATTGAATCCAGCGAAAATTACTTTTAGAACGGCTGACCTTGGATTTAAACTATATAGACATGCACAGGTGATACAGAGTTTTGATAGATTTTATAGAATTTTTGATAGATTTTCAGTCCAGTAGCAGATGCCATCCTAAATGTCACATAAAACCTATGAATTTTATCTACTGCGGTTGATGAGTCTGCTCGATAAACAAGCTTATGATTCGAGTATTGTATATATCTTTGTCATTTGCATATGCCGGCCGGCCCACTCAGTCTAACCGTATCTCTTCCTCTGTTAATTTTAGGTGAATAAAATGGAATGGTGGCCCCACCTGGTACTCACTGATCCGCTCATCAACACGCAGAAGGTTTCTCCTGGTAATTCAAAGCTGTCAGATCTCGATGGGGAAACCCGAGGAATGGTTGAGAAAATGATGTACGATCAACGGCAAAAGGCAATGGGCCTGCCGACGTCTGAAGAACAGAAGAAGAACGAAATGCTTCAAAAGTTTATAGCGCAGCACCCCGAGATGGATTTTAGTAAAGCGAAATTCTCTTGAATGGGAGAAGTATGATGATTTCACTGGTCACATCCTTTTGCTGTCTTCAGTTTTCTGTAGTTTCCGAACAGATAATGAAGACTCTGGTGTATTTGGAACAGCCAGGCAACTTCGAATTCACTTAAGAAAATGAGTGTTGCTTGACCAAGTGAAACCATTTGCTAGTAGCAAAAAATTATGACCGATAATGAAGTGGTATGAGCGCGTATAAACTCTGAATGGTATCGAGCATCGATCGGCTGTAGTGTGAAGTACGACATAACAACGGCGTGTCCGAACAGCAACAACAATTAAAGTATTAGGCGTGTGCTCTACAAACAAGGATGTCATCAACAATTTAAATAAATGAACTACTGTATATATTAATACATATATTTGTGTATGTTTTTTCATGCCTACAGGAGTGTGTAAAGTTAGATGTTCGTGATTGGCGTGGTAAATATGAGGCTTTTGCATTACAAGTTTCGTTTTCTTTTTATTTTCAATCAGCTTGATGTTAATGCGGAAGGCTCTAAATGAAAGCCTTTCTTCCTTCAGCTCGTTCGTTCGTTTAAATTTCAAAATCGTAGTAATGGTTAGATAGAAAAAAGCAGGTCCGAAACTCTTATTTGAGATAGCAAACACGAATCTTCATTACACTAACATAGTGTATAGCAATAATTAAACTACAACTTTAGTCACAAATATTTTGCCCGGTACCATAAATACATCGGTCCTAGTGGTTTTGTGTATTTAGCTTATTCCGAGGTCTTAGAGAAAAAACAGGTAATCCTTGGTCTTTTAGAAATTAATTTATAATACGCGCTTGAGGACACCAAATGTGGCTTATAGATATATGCTGCGTTGGTGTGGAACTTCAGCCAGCGTTTTCCTCTGCAAGACCCATTAGATTTACACTTTTATCGTTTCTGGTCTTGTATCGGTATTTGCTTTAGTACTACTTTGATAAACTGATTGATTTACGCAAGAACTATCTCACTACTTGGCTGTTGAAGTTATTGTCGACTGGGTTGGTAACGCAGGTCAGGAAATCTATTCAAATGTTAAAAAAAATGACACGAATCTGACGAAGAACGCCTTGCGGTCAGCAGAATTCGAACCGGCGCGGGAAAACCCCGTTGAATTCCAAGGCCAGCGCCTTAACCAATCAGCAAAGACTGCACAAGTAAGTAGGACGGTCTTCTACACTTGTTCAATAATTTTTTGATACTGGCTCTGTTGAACTGTCGGTTTCACTACATAATAGCCGCAAATCTAGCAAGTTCAGCAAGAATTCCTTGACGAACATTGAAGTGTCCTTGACGAACATTGTCGGATTATTTTTAAGCTTTCGGTGGCGGTCACGTTTGTAGAAGATCACTCGTGCACATCAGCCAATGCCAACTAGCATTTTATTACTTTTTACTTTAACTTAATGATAAAACAGTTAGACTTAAAGTCGTTTTGTAATACTTACGTGAGCGAGAGATTCCTGCACACAAGAACCTATTAGGCATAAAATACGCAACTTAAGGACTCAAATTCTGTCGGGTAACCTCCTTCCAAGTCTTTTTATTCAAATTAAATTAATGCATTGGGTATATTTCTGGACATATTTTGGAGCTAAGGCACTATCTCTTTTTCTTCGATTACTTTGGTATAGTGTGTTAATTCTTAGCTATGACGGGTAACAATTGCGCGACAACTCTTACAGGAAGGAATCCTCTAGAACACTTGTTACACGCTTGCTCTGAGTATATTAACTCGACGACATTTCTAAATGTTCTAGCAAAAAGGTTCTCGTGCTTTAGTAGAACATCAGTCAGGAGTTCAAGATGCCGAAGATAAGCTGAACAAGGCGAAGCATAATCAGAAACAGTTAGAGAAGTATGTTGAGTTTGTACAATTTGCAATTCTATTAGCCGAACTATATATGTAACTGCTCTTTAAGCAACAGACTCCTCTACATCCCAAATAACGAAAGCCTTTTCTGAAATAAGCTACGGGAGCTGCCTTTCGGCCTGCATCGTTTAATAACTGATTATTAACATTTGTTCAAGTTTAGTTACAATTAATGCTGAAGCTGTGTAAAAAAGCAACAAATAAAAGTACGAAAAACATGTACGAGCGAGACCATACAGAAGTTTTTACTTGATTATAATTAGCTTTAACTTTGAGATCAAGGGTTATTTTTCAAGCTTGCTGGTCAATACACTTGCGTAATTACTTATCACGCATTTTGAAAATCGCCTCATTCTGTTTTCTAGTGCAAGATCATGCCATCGATTTCATAATCAGTCAACAGAAACTACTAGAATAATATTTAAAACATTTTTGAAACGTAAGTCTATACACTTTAATATACAGAAAAAAATAAAGAACGTATAACTGCAATCGTCACTGATATGCCTAGTAGCATTCTATATTAAAAACATACATCCAAATTGTTGCCTTTTACATCTTTGTTTAAGCAAACAAAGATGTAAAAGAGAGTTGTAGGGATTGTATCGTATCATGGCTGACATACCAATTGACTCAGCATGCATGAATCTAAGATCAAATCTCGTTGATCTCGAGTATTATGCCCCTTGGACACTCGGAGAATTGATACTCTACCAACTTTAATACCAAGGCTAGCTGATCGACGTCTGATGTATAACAGAAAGCCGGCACACTTTGACGGCGAAGTCCCAACAAGGCATTTCACAACATTTGCGTTGTTAAGGTTTTAGGCTAAGTGGAAATTAAAGAGAGATCGAGGTTCTCTGCAAGATGTAGATTTGCTTATATTAATGAGGCTGTGGTTTAATACATATGACAGAGACAACGGAATATCCTGTGATATCAGTAATGTCACCGCAGCCCATTTTGCAGTCAAAGTGGGTCTTCTCCTGTGCATAGCCATTGTCTGTAAGCGGAACTTCCCTTTGCCCTAACTCTTACATTGTAGTCTAAACCGTTATTAATAGAATTCTTTATTCCATCATTAGCTACCAAAGAATTCAATAGCATGTTCACGCACACTTTAATACAAAATACGAACACAGAGACATCACGTTGAGTTAATATTTTCTTTCGTTTATTAGTTTTGCTGATCTTTGATGAATATATTAAACAGTCTTTGTACATATCGAACGGCTTTGGGCAACTTTTTAGGCGACAGTAACATCGAGCGTTGACTGCGATGAGGGACGTCGACGACACCTACGTAAGACATATTCGCCTCGTACTGACACACCTACTCGGTACATGCACAACAATTTCGCTTCCTCCCCTTGCACAGTTGAGCCAGCTTGCTATCATCATTACTGTTATTATATACCAGTCTTATTGCTACATTATCGATGTCTTAGCCTCAGCGCAGCCGAAACCTTTGGACATGATTGATGACGCTGTGTGTCCATAGACCTTAATTTTTCTATCTGTATTTTTTCTTGAAATTTGTCGACCTTTTGCACTCGAACGCTGAGTCACGAACCCAGGTGTCCTTTTTCCTCATCTTGGTCACCTTCCGTAACAGAGATCACCATCATGATTCGTTCTTCCGTATGTTTTTCGTTCTTGTGTATTTTTCTCTTCGGAATAAAACAACCAGCTCTCAGCAACAATCGTCATGTTATAATGTCGTCGTCATCGTCGCCATCATCGTCACCATCATTATCTTGACCACCGCCACATACACAAATCGCGTACAATTGAGGCCGTACGCCGCCACCATCGTCATCGCCTTATGCTTCCTTCGATCACCGTTTTATAGCTTCCTTTTCTACTCTGTGAGAGCGTCGTACGGCTCTCATATTTCGCGTCCTGTTTTCATGTTTTTCTTTGCCATTTTATTTAGTTCTTTCTTGCTTTCTACAGTGGTCGAAGAATAATTGCTCGGCTGCCTTTTGGCTTAAAGCTGACGCACAATATCCTCACGGGTCTAAGATCTTACATACTATAACACCATACTCTACCCCTCCCCCCCCTTGTACATCAGCTTTAGCCTAGTCTTCCACACACATCATCATCATCATCATCACCATCATATATACCACTATTATCAAGCCTGATTGCGCTTGCTTAGTAGCTGGTTGGTTTGTCTTGCTTCGATCCCCCTTCCGTTGGTTTGTTGTCATCAACTATATACAAGTACTCTGAACAACACGGTTCTTTCGTTTTGCGAATCGACGATCCGCCAAAGGATGGTTGTTTGTTGGCGCGGCGCTTTCTAGTCGTAATCTGCCTTGTAGCTTAATACGTGAACCACCGGATATCAGGGCTATTACTAAGCAATACATTTTCCCGCAAGGATTTCGCACCTCGAGAGGCGTCGGAGAGCGCCGGTTTCGTTTTTTGCTTACTTGTTGTTTTCGTAGAATATCATCTATTGTGAATCTGTACGATGTTTTTGTCTTAGCGAACGTATTTCCCATTATTTGGCTAGAACTGGCTGCTATCAAGCGAATCTACACCGCATGCTGGTACACAACTTCTGCATAGTCAGTGAGATTCAGTGGTCAGTGGCATATCGCATATTTAGACCATTCGGACTCTTATTTTTCGAACCTGACCCGGAAGGCGTCCATATGCTTGATTTAATTTTAGCAGAAGAAACCGAAGGCTTATCACATCCACAACTCTTATTGCTATAATACAGTTTAGATCCATGCGTTTGCTTAATTAGCATGGCAAAAATTAGCTTTATTATTGGCATCAAACACTTTCGGGTACTTATTATCAATTAATTAATTAGTTGACCAATGAATAAATCGACCGGCCAATCCACATGCACTACATCTAGACCTTCGACCGGAGAGCTACTTCACCACTACGACATCAACAGAAGACCGATTTACATAAAAGCGACAAAAATATTAAGTCATAACACCCCAGTATGAACTCTTCCTGTCCATTAGTTGGTCTCTTGAAAGAAAGATTAACGACTCCACTCATCAACATCTGTGCGTACTGTGGATCTACCGTATACGGATATGAGCATGGACCACGGGTGGACGTAGACCTGGAATATTTATCCACCCATCCAATATCATCGGCATTGTCCCGCCCTCCCACCTTATCGGCGAGTAGTCCCCCTGCCGGTCGGCCTTGTCCTCACCTATTATTGCCTTCGTTAGTACTCGTTACAAGATGCCAACGATATCTTGTTTCACGAGTGTCACTGTATTTATTTAATGTGTTCATAAAGTTAATCCATGCGCTCGCTCTATACATCGGTTGTGTCCGCTTGGCGTAGGCTTCCGGCCTTGGCAATCGGGGGCGGCTGGGACACGGAACCTGGCCCATGTCTCAACATTCCCGTGTACGCCTGGGCCTTGCCGAGCGGCGGTTGCTGTTGCTGAAGTATCTGCTCTTCGGGGATGCTGTGTGGATGGTTGTGTTGCTGAAGATGATGGTGAGTGTGCTGGTGCTGGACAACATGTTGGACATGTTGAATATGCTGAGGGTGGTTGATGCCTCCGGTTGCAACGCCGGCAACCCCAGAAGCATTGGCAGCTGCGGCGGCTGATGCCGCGGCAGACGCGGGCACGGTCTGCGGGGACGAGTCCCTGCTGGCCGTACTGGCAGCGGATGACTGGAACGAAACCGACATGCCGCTGTCGAGCGAGCCCGCACTGCCACGCCGCACCGGCTTGGCTAGCGGAGGCTCGGCGAGGTCAAGCAGTGAGTTGGACAGAGCGGAGCCCTTGCCCTTCAGACCACCAGCTCCTCCATGAGCCCCATTGCTGCTGCTACTGCTCCCTTTATCCGCCTTGTCTGACGCGGGTGAGCCGTTCGGCAGCTGAAGATTAGGCACGTCCTCGTCGGTAGCTACTCCGCTGTCGCGATTCTCCGCCTGATTGGCCCATGACGCCGACTGCTTCTCGAGCTCAGCTTCAATACGAAGCGCCTCCATTTCGTCCATCTCCAGGACCGACTCGCGTAGGTCATCGCAGAACTTCTCTCGATCGTGCTCGTTTCGTGCGTTTAGGGTGATCACAATCTTACCGTCGACCCGCTGTGACAGCGATATTCCAAATGGATAGTGTGGCGTGGAAAAGAGCGTCACATTAAGTCCAACCAGCGGTATCGATTGGCGGAAGCTGTACGTTATCGCTCCTTTCTTCTTGCTGGCAATTTTGCTAACGAGCAATAGATCATTGAATAAGAACACCTCACGCTGGTGTTGGCCGGCTTTGTCCTTCTTTTGTATATCATAGACCTCGTACAATCGGCAGTAACATACAAGTCGTCGATGGGGTAGCACAAGGTTCGGTTTTTTGGCGCCAACTATCGTCTCGTGCACTTTAGCTACCTGAGTTACATGGTCGCTACCTGGTCGGAATGCCTCCTTCTTAATTCGGTCATATATACCGGCCAGCGTAGCTCGGTCGACATTTTCAAAGCCTTCGACGCCTCGAAGATTCTTGATGTAGTCGTCGACCTTCATTCGACGATGCTCCGCTAGCGAGGGATTATGCAGGTCGACGTTGAGCATAACAATGGAAAACGCAACGACCAAAACGTTGTCGGCGTTCTTGAAGAACTGTGCCACAAGGTCAGGATTACAATCAGCATAGTGCAGTGAGAACATCTGGATCACGTGGTCTACCTTTTGCGCTTCGCCCTGTGACCAACACAAGAAGACATCTATTTAGCGTCTGTAAACGTTAAATATATTTCCTAATAGATCGCTTGAAAAAAACGTTTGCAGCTAACAGGATGTCACTGATTCGATTAATAGGACAACAGACGAATTGTTTTGAGATGTATATGTACATGAACGTTTATGCGCGTATGCGTGTATCCTCGCTTGTTCGAACAGCCCTGGTAAAGAAAGTTATGTTCATTTAATCAGATCCAATTAAACCTCTTATTGTGCCTTCCCAGGGGCACTTCGACCGATCATAGTAAACCCAAGCAGGTCAGTGAGCAAAGCATATAATACAATCGACTTGTATTAAATGTCTTCTATGCTTTATTACTATTCTTAATAAGGATAATAGCAGTGTGAGAGAGGATAATCTTTCCTAAAAAAGCCTGACATCTTACCGGCATTTGGAAGTACGACTGGAACTTCCGGAGGGCGACGTCGACCTGCATGCCGGATAGATCCATTTCGCGTACGGAACATTCGAGTACCTGCACTGCGAATGGGTTTTGCCGATCGCCAAGGTACTCGCCGATCTTATTCTTACTGAGTCCCTTGCGTGTCATAAGGAAGCGAGCCACTGCTTGCGGTGTTCCTTCTAGGAAATTCTTCTCTATTAGATAGCGAATGCCCCGTTCGGGCTTCTTATTGAACAGGTTGAGTCCGACACGGTAGTGTCGCTTGCGTTCGATTTCCTTTTGCTTGAAGTCGGCGGGATTAAAGCTGGGCGTTTCAGCCGGCGACGCGAGAGCTCCGAGGTTGTGGCAGGGGCCGCTGTTGCTTTGCGACGGATACATAAGTAAAGCGTCGGCTGCAGCATGCGAATTGCCAGCAGCGTATCCCGGCGTGTCGCACGTGTCCTCCGATATATTCGATAGCCGCTTGTCGGCCGTGTCGTGCTCCTCGCCAGATGCGCCCCAGAGGGGCGAATGGGAGTGGTGCGACTGCAGGTCAGAGGAGGAACCGTGCGAACTGACTGAGGTCTCGAGTACAAGCGATGTTTCCGAGCCCGTCGACTCACAGTGGGAGCCCCGCAGACCGGACATCGGCGAGAGGTTTCTCTGCATCGAACACGTTCTCTTGGGGACCTGTTAGTTAGGGAGAGACGAAGAATAAGAAGCGATTACTCTCAACTTGATTTCAGGCGCAAGTTGTTATTAACATCGTTTTCCTACGACCATTCTATGATCATTCCACAGAACATGTGCTTGGCACACAGTCTCATCCTCCAGTGAACGGACAACTTCCAGCATTCGCAGTGATCTAACGCGCATAAATTAAGCAATTGTGGAAATTTAGAAAAGTATCGTATACTTATAGTCGAGAACTGTTGCTACCGATGCCTCGACTTTAATATTAGCACTAATAACGCCTAATACGTCGACACCGTGACGCTAGATGCGATTTGACACAAAAGGACATATTGGTATGTGCGGCAAAATAGGTGCAATTATGATACTATTCCAAGCTATTTAAAACGACTTGCTACAAACATTAGAAGCGTAAACTGTCTTGCCGTGCCTCCGCCCCACTCTAAATTTAATCTGCTCTGCCCTTTCAGGCCATTGCGAGCCGAGGGGAAAAGAGAGAAGGGCTTAGTAACGAGATTATGTCATGGCCGGCTACAATTAGAAATGTTCGTTGTTAAAATAGCTAGTTGCTCCTGATAACGGCGAAACGATCGAGTAGTCATCTCGGTTTAACCATTCGAGCATCTTTGTGCTAGCCATTTCGGTCGTACGGCTTCACCGGTCAGTAAATAGCGATACGATACCATTGGTGACAAGCACCCAACCACGATGCTCGGGCATACATGCACAAAGGCGTACATACCGGACAAAAAGCAGCGAATACGACATCTACGTTGTTTCGAAACTGTCTCTGGTTAACTGCAGTGCCGTTATGTTAACGGTCGACCGCTGATCCCGCTTGTTCTTGCTTCCTCTTAGGTTCTTTCTTATGCAAAGAAGTGAACGGTGACCGCCAGCAAACTAAGCTAGGTTCACTGAAGCACAGTTAAATGTGAACAAACGTTGTATTAGTATGACGAGTACGACTACGAACTGGTCGCTGGTGTGCACTTACGGACCGTGACTCAGTCAAGTGTAGCCAGGCAAAGCTATCGGCAGCTAACCGCCAACCATCCATGGTGGCCCATAGCAAGCGCTACTTGTTATATGGGCCGCTTAACATTGACATTTGAATAGGGCGAGATGACCGAGAAAGCAGAAGAACAGGCGGTAAGCTGTCGGCAACATGGTGACTAATATCTATCTTTCTGTATGTGCGAGTGTTAAACGTATTAGGTCGTTCTGTTCCGCTTTCTCTTCAGCTTGGCCGGAGAAGGTACGGTCGATAGCTCACCGGAAATGGCGTTATACCACCATAAGGCAGAACAGAAGTGAACTAACAGGGGAAAAAATGAAATCGTCTCAGCGCCACTGGTGCCGTTTTATGGACAAACCCAAACGCCGAACGGCGAAGAAAATCAAATCCCAAAAAGGATATTCGATTGTTTTTCTTTCTCTCGTAACCACATGCTGGCTACGGTTACCGTGGGACCGAATGGGACGCAGGCGTACAACCCGTTTCTATTTCGAGGAAAAACAGATCGTAATGGGTATGGTAACGAGGACTATGCTTCTACATTTACTTTTCTCTTGTTTTTGGATAGGAAATATTTTTTAAGTGCGCAAGAGCTTTCGATAATTCCCGCAACATGAATCAACGAGCATCGGCAGATTCTCGTTAAAAAAAATACGTGTCAACGTGGAAAATAATCTGACCCACGACGAAACGATGCTTATCAAACGCTCGTTATTATTATGAAGGTTTTTCCGAAAAAGTACTACAGTCCTAAATACAGGAATCAATCGGGCTGAGTGCGAAGAACTATATCGGCTGTAGGCTGACATTCAAACATGCTATGCAAATGACATTGTGAGTCCATATTAAATAAATATATGTGTATAGCAACCAGCTAAGAATAAAACTACCATACAGACCTGAGGCGGCATCTTCCTTCGGTGCAGCGACCCAACGCTGTGCGATGCGAAGCCATGGTGCCTCTCGAGCCCTCCCTGTCCCGTCAGGGCGGAGGGAGTCATCGTCTCCTCAAGAGATCCCTGTAACACCAGTATCGACGAAAAGCCATGGTAAAATTCATGTACGTTATGAGAATGCAAATTCCGTATTCGTTTCGGGTTTAGACAAACGAAAAACGGTTTGTTTGCTTAGGATTAACTAATCTTAGATCAGTTGTGTAAACATGCATAGAAAATTCAGATAAAAAGCTGTCTAGCCTTGATTCCACAGAGTGTAAAGGTCATCATTCAATAAAGCTGTGAAGTAACTGAATTTGGCTTAAGCTATCGAAAGTCGTCGTTCCCAACAGCAATGAATACTTGAAGGTGCTTGAAGGTTGCTTTGAACCTTGTCATCCGCTAAGTGATGGAAGCGATTTTAAGAAAGACGAACGCACACACATAGACGTAACTGAGGCAGGCCCGTAAGCGACAAGCGACCAGTAATGGTAGCGTGACTTCAACGAAAACCGATCACGCCGCATAAAGGGCCATTTAAATTACAGGCGACAAAAAGGCTAAGTGTCCGCGAATTACCAACGACGCAACCCCTCTCTGAACATAATTGCGGCGTAATTTGCGCAACAATAACATTATTTAAACAGCAATCGTACTGAACCGTCTAATAAGCTACGCAAAGCAATTAATTAATAAGCAATTAAAGCGATTAATTACATAAATCGATCTTGATATATTATAGTTGCATATAGAAAGAATAAACAAACAGAACGTAAACTGGTCAACCGAAAATTTCCTAGTTGTTCGAAATAATACTACAAACAATGCTTTACAACGAAATTGCAGGTTTCACTTTTAATAAGTATTGCCTCTTTCCTTATTCAATAGTGCGCTTTATAGATCGTCCAATCTTTCCTCCAGAATGGTGGATTCATGGTTTATCTGTAGCAGCAAAGGAATGAATCGGCACCACCATGGATAGTCAGCATAACCGGTATTCATCATCATAACCTCAAAGGTAAGACCAGTACTACAGCAGACCGCACTAGAGATAAACCGGGTTGCTATATGTTCATCGTGATATATTTTTACCTGGTTATAATTTATATCACTAGTTGTTTGCGGATCATTCATTGGTTGAGTTGGTTTAAGGGCTCGAGGTCGATATATCGCTATTTCATACCAAGGGACGAATGGATGCATGCACATATCAAGCTTTCCGGTCAGTCCGTCATTGTTAGGACAGCAAATTGATTTGTGCAGTCTAGCAGATACTAGATACAGCGCAGCGTTCGAGTTTATCGCTGATAGACTGTTCTGTCGCTACGTGATACACACATGATGGGAACAATAGCTGACGAGGTCTAACGAGGTCGGATCTGTTGCTGGCTGTATTCGTTTGCTAACTAAATAGAAAAAAAGCTTACGTATGCTCGTTATTGCTACTAAACAAAAGCGACGAAACAACGAAACGATGCGGTGTTGGTGGTATGTCTGGATGACACGGTCAAAAAAACGGACAAGCATTAAGAAGCTAAAAAATAAAGATACGCGATAGTTACCTTCATATATAGATCCTAACAGTTGTTCAGCAAGGATGCAACCATTGGGCGTTAAATCTATCTATACGTTTCTGCCCACCAGCCAATAGCTTTAATATGGGATCGACGTTGCCGCTCTGACTATTGAATATAAAAATTCACAGTAATTTCGTATACTTACTTGCGAATGATTGTTTTTTTTTACATAAACTGATACTAGTTCAAAGACTGTCACAGCTAATACCCAACAAAATTACGTCATATCAAATTAAAGATATTCTCTCAATGGCACTTATTACACAACAGAATTTAAACAAACGACAGAGCATTTTGATACTGATGAGACACAGTAATTAACATTGCAGTACAAACATGGCCTACTGTTCCTCTTAGGACAAGCAAACACACCCACCCACTCACTGTTAATTGCCTTAGCGAAGGCTGACTCTCGCGTTGTCATCAAAGGTCGCGGTGGCGTCACATGACGTCCCGCTACCAACACTCGTGTATCTCGTACTGTTTTGCCCGCGATTCGCCTTTTCGCCGGCTGTCTCAAGCGAGGCACACACAAGCAACAGCATTATACGGTCATCGACGTAAAAGCAATCAGCCAGCGTCAAACCATACTCTTAAGTATTGGCACCAGAGCGGCGTCAAGCCGCCTAATTAGAATCACCAAAAAAATTCCATCTTTAAGTTTCTCTTTATAACGACCAGTACTATCTATCTGTAGTAAATGAATAAGGTGTCGTTATATTTCCGACGTATACCTGCTCACCCGTCGTATGTTCGAATGAACAAACTATCAATCCTCTTAGAAAGGAGTCGAAATATTCACAGCAATAACACACATCCTCGTAAGCCTGTAGATTCATGGTGACTGTGGTGATCATTGTCTCTGTGCTATCGATGTGCTTGTTATCGTCAATGGGCCAAATAGTATTGGACAGCTGCTGTTGATACGACTGTTATGGCCACCAATCGTGGCCGTCGACATGGAGTTCGTTGAGAGAAGCCCGTTTCTCCGCCAGAAGGACAGAGTCTCGCGCCGAAACGTGCCCTTGCTGTCTTCAACTTCAGTGGCAATTCTGATAAAAGCTAATCTGACAACAACAGCCAATAACGCCTGTTGATTTTTGAATGTCAGACACTACAAATTTAAAGCGCTAGCCAAAGGAGTCGCGTGGCAACTCTAGCAATTAACCAGCAAATAGATAACCTAACTTAACGCTACGGTCCGAATAAAGAACGAACAGGCCATTTCGCCAAAGAGTAGGTTCTTCCTCTTTTGCGGAAACTTTAGATGGCGGCACCTTTGTCTTTAGGAAAGCTCTAACTTGCAGACACAGCGCAGTCCAAACAAAAACCAGGGCGCTACTACTCATTTAAGCACGGTTAGAAGTTTCGAAAAAGGCCAAATTATCGCCTGCACGTGACCATGGCAACCAGTGTCTCGTCTGAACGCATTCACAGACACACGTGTATACATAGATAATAGCAACAGGGAGTGCACAAGAAACATGCCGTAACTGGTTGTGACTCTCTGCTCGGCTGGTCGGAGCGCCCCCGGGAGTGTTGGCGAGTGCCTGACGCGCGACATACGCGCAGATGTTCCCCGAGACCATTCGCTCGTGGCTCATTTGCCGATCTAAACAACGAAGAATAACAAATAGAATGACGATGCACGACTCTAGAGAAATCGTATTTGAACCTCGCAGAACAAGAGGGACATATCTCTATAGCCGCCTCGCTTACCAAATAATACGGAAGTATTTAAAAGCGCAACTTTGGAGCTTCGTTTGAGAAATAGATAGATAGATCTCTCAAATTACGATTGTGGCATTTTAGGTTGGCTAGCAGTGGGATAAATCGAGCTAGTGCCGTAACGTTTGTCACTTACATGAAAAATTAAGCAAATAAGCCGCATATATACTTATTAGAGAAATGTTACATATTTCTTTGAAATCTAAGTCCTTGCACGTATTTCGATGCAACATATCACAGCAGGCCGGTCCAAAATTTCCTCTAAAACGATAGCAGTGGTTCGCTTAGAGGATTCAATTTACACCTTTTAGTATTCCCTTTGAAATGATGTCCCAGACGAAGCTTGCGAAAACTCGGCAACCATCAGCGTATCGCCAACAGCACGAGCGAACAAACTCTCCCCCGTTAGGAGCATAGTTCAAGTTAATCTTGCGTAGCTGCTTAAACGCGACCCATGCGCCCCAGACATATGGCCTCTACGCTATCCCTGCTGTGCGAGGTGGAAACACGTTTTATTCGTTTCGAAATACATAACTGGAAAAATTCCCATTTTCAATCTCTGGCTAGTTCTAGTTCGAGTTTGAGCTTATCGGGTCATCGTAACGTTTATTTTACTAAATAAAGTAGAAGACGAGCTAAACTAGCAGAAGCAGTTTCACTTTTTATTATCGGTGCCACTTCGTAACTCTTATCAAACGCATGAATCAAAGCCAATCAGTGAAGCAGACAGGATTTGGGAAAGCCTTTGGTTAAAGCCAACGTCAACGGCTCGCGCTGGTGGTGATAAACAAAAAAAGAAGTCAACATACAGCTGAACTTCTTCAAGACCTCGGTAGCGATAGCAGTGGTTGACGCTGCAATAATGTCACAACAGCTCGACAGGGCCCCAAGAATGACTCACCTCTGATCTCGTCCAACGTAAGGAGACGTCTAACATGGTTACTACGGTTGTGCAACGAAGTCGGTGGGCGTATACAGTCGGGATCCTCAGGGGCACCCACCGCTTGGTAGCAAGCGTTAACGGCAGCTCCGTAACCCAGTGCTCTGCACTTTGAACTTCTTATAACATTGTTTCTTCTTTTTTCTTTCGTTATTGGTCGCTTATGCATAAGGGCAACATTCGAGCGCGAGCTAAAGTTGGCGACTGTCCTTCGTAAAACGTCAGCGATACTATTAGCACGAAATCCTTAGGTCACATTTGGAAATGGATGAACATTTAATAAATCCAACTGATGGACACAAAGCTCACAAATGTAAACTAGCCTAAACTATTGTTCTTGCAACGAACTGATCACTCGTAGTTTTCAAATAACGACAATGGCTGGATTAGCATCCGCGCAGATAGTATATTATATTAACAAAAAACGAAGTGGCGGTGGTTGTGTACTGACACTATCACCTCACAAATGTCGTCGGATAGGTAATGAACAAAGAAAGAGTTTACATTAATGGAAATAAACTTAAGCTGTACGAGTACCTCAACGTGTTACCAAAAAGTCAAGCACACTTTGTCAATGTCGTTCCCTCCACCGTAACATCGAGCACAGTCCTACTTCTCACTGTTTGTACCCAATTAATTCAGTTGAAAACATGCGCCGACTGAGGAGTTTATGGGTGAATAGGGCAATCAAAAGGAAACTGTTCCAGATTTGCACCGGCAAAGCCACATCGAAAGCTAGCTCAGGAAGCGCACTGCCGACCTGAATTCACAAACATGCCTCTGTTACGTCATTTTTTAACCTGATCCACTCACTATTCTAGGGAAAGGACATTTATAAGAATTGTTGCTCCGTCAATGTAGGTATAAGATAGTAAGAGTAATAAGCTCAATGGAAGTGGTTTGAGCTAAGCTTAACAACGTGTCGCCTTTCACGACGCGAATCTCCCAACGACTGACGAGCTTCGCTCGCCGCCGATCGTTCGACTGGTCCTGCTGCTGCTGCTCTCCTCTCTTTCATTGGAGGCTGCCGTCGCTGCCTCTACTCGCGCTGCTGAGCCAACAGCGGCATGAGGCCTCGTTAGCTAGTGCCTGTAGTAGCGACCGCGCTTGCCTGTGGTCGCGGCTGTTGACTGGCTGTGTCTGAGCGCGCCAGGAGCATTTAATAGTACACTCGGTTGAAATAGAGCGAACGAACACGTCAGCCTAGTGCTACTGGTGTTAGTCCACCGGCAGCCGGATCCGATGCTGCCACAGCAGACGCGCAAGTAATCGGCGCCAGCAGCATGGAACCAATGACTATGGCGATATCATCACATCGCTGAAACTTGGATGAGGAGAGCAGCAGTCGAAGCACGATCGAGACTCAGGTGACAGTCGAATGGCGTACTGGACTCAGTCTGAGCGGTTGCCTGCCCGATTCGAGAACTCAGTCTCTTTCTTCTTCCTCCTGTAGCTGTTACGATCCTCGTCCAAGAGCTTCTCGTCCCCAAACCAAGCCATCCCTGTGGCGTCGTTTTAGAGAAGCCAGCGAATGACGGAGCTCAGCGCAGCAGATGGAAGGAGACAACGAGGCGTTGTACTCTAGGCGGGAGTCTGATAAGAATAGTCGAACAATATCTGTAATGGTTAAGTAATGGATGAAGATGAAGCCGAAAAACGCCAATCGATGATAGTGGATTTGCCGTGGAGAGCGTTGTGTCCATAGACACGCACAGATACACCGAGATATGTACGCACGCACGCACGTCCTGACACACAGGACATGTACAGAGGGAGAAAGGAAGCTATGCGTGCCAGTCGTCAACTAGGCGCAAAGACCGACAGGAAGAAGAAAGGCTTTACTGGTCAGTAAAACGGGCGCTGATAAGCGACGCATAGAAACCGACCGCCACACGAGAACTGGCTTGGTAAATAACAACAGATAGACACGCTTTGACTATACGCAAGGGCTAAACTATTCTGCCTTGTTTTGCCCAAAACATAACAATTAAATAGAAAATGCAGTGTCAAAAACCCGTCACCGCACTTTACTTCTATTCGCGCACGATTGCAACGAACCCCAACAACGTCGAATGCTACCTGTTAGGGCCCTGGCGGCGCTAATTTCAACTACGCGAAACAGCTTTCCCCCGTTGGCTGAATCGTATCAGTCACAGAAACAAACCGCTTTTTCATTGAATGCGTTCGAAAGTTTACGAGACGCAGCGAAACCATCTATTTAGACGAAGCACAATTTCCAAATCGCATCGAACCCGCCTTCTAATCTGCGCCATTGAGCTAGCTGAGTGACTATATGACAGAGATGACACAGAATCATCGTGAGAAAACGACGACGGACGGCGCGTACCACGCTCTCGTGTGTAGGTCGTTGCCACTCCGCTAATCATCAAGCGTCAGCCAATTACGATTCTTTATGTACCATAAGTGTTTAACTTTACCAAGTTAGTTAGCTGTTGCAGTAAGCAGCGGCGGTCAGCGCACCAACCTGTCACGGATGACGCGCAAATAGCTAGTACAACGATACAATTGACGCCACCGATGCAATATACCACCATTGGTAGTGCTGCTGAAATTACCGACTGTTTCCGTGTCCAGACAGTCTTGCAGTGCTGCATCGGTCGCAAATCGACAATGCAGACAGACGCTTCAGGAGCTGTGATCGTGGGTGGTGCGATCTCGGATCACCGCCGCGACCACTGTTTCGGCTGGCGGATGCAAATCAATAGATAGAAAAACTGACACTTGAAACGATATTGTATCAAGACTGTATAGACGAAAGACACCCACAGTGGTAACCTACGTCTGTCTGATACATTTCGCCTTTGTTTCCACACCGTTCAACCAACGGTGTCGACTTAGTCTAAAATAAAAGCTGTCCTTCGTACATAGCATTCTCTGCACCCTGCACTTCCTATAGGTCTCCTTTCTGAAGACATACTCTCCATGGAGAGTAACATTTGGTAAATTTTTTTTTACTGTATTATTCGTTGCTCACGCTTAGTTCGTGTCTAATAGCGTAACGGCTCAGCTACCTTTTTCCAGTTGATCTAGTCGGTTCGACATCGCACAGTCGGCACTGACATCAAAGTATAGCGTAAACGATTGGAAGGGTTTTATCTATGAGTAAAGTAGAAGAAAAGTGAACTCGTATATGGCAAGAAGTATATAATATATGATAAACAATAGGTGGTAGCCGCTCGTACGAAAATAGCTGCACAGCAAGTACATATAGAAATACTATATTTAAAACCAGCTCCTGTATTTCCCTAGCCGTAAACTGACTTCGTATCTTCTATATATCGATTCCACATAGTATGGACGGCGGCTGCCGCCTCGTTGTCGAGTCATGTTTGACGGGCCCTTAGCGGATGGCGGTACAGACGATACAATTGTAATTATCAGACGCTTAATAAACCTAATTGGGATGGAACGCGCCTGTCTAGGTATTTGCTAGCAGGCTTGATTCTTATCTACAAAGCTACCCCAGAAGAGTTTTTTTTTCACAGCGATCCACATCCTATACCCAGTTGCTCATGCATGTCTGTAGCGGATCCCCTGCTAAAGCGATAGAAAGGCATCTACTGGGCAGTAATTCTGATCTGCCAGGTCGTGTAGGGCTTTAGCATAGTTTTCTACACAGTCCCAACAGGTACTTTACTTTGATGCACACTCGCTGCGTTGACTACCACAGCCTTATCTCCTCTGCAGTCCGATGAGAATCCACCTGCTACTGCTACTGGTCGAGTGCGTAGTACAAGCGGTATCAAACTATAACAAAGCGAGCAGTTTTCTCTGCTGAAGGCAGTTATCCTACATGAAACCTGTATGAATATTTCGGTCACATTTCACGCGTTGGATCCATTTGTGTCCGCTGGGCACCGCAGCCCTGTCGCGCATAGTTAACCGCAATACTGCAAATATTCAGGGGCGGGCATCTGTCGCCGTTGTAGGAGAGGAGGTCTACATCCTTGGTTTTGTTACGATGGCTATTTTACTCCTGAGGTCCCCCGGTCACGAGATCTGACGCCCTAAGGCACTCTGCGCTGAGGAGTTCGTCTCTGCCGCAGCTGTGACAATCAAGAGACGCGGAGGATCGAGCGACATTCCGATCGTTCAGACAGTCTTAAGCTGGTACGGCTGAATATGTGATGTCAGTGCTCAGGACGAGCAGCAACAATAGCAATCGAGTTGATGAGAAAGCTCTGATAAATTGCATTCTAGAAACATAGATACGGAATGCGATGGCTCGGTCAGGGCAGAGAGAGTGGCCATGGACGACTTGGTAGCATTCTTACGATGATCTTCAAAAATGATTTTGGTACGAAGAAGTCGATAGGGTACAGTTCTATATGATGACAAGTAAAACATTCCTATCGGCACCAAAAAAACGGCCACCAAAAAAACTTACTTCAATCGAATGCCAATGCAAATATTTACGAAGCGTATTGGGCCTATTTCAGATAGTGTTTCAATATCGTCCAAAATATAATGCTTTTAAAACGACTGTTACAATCGATGTTTCATATTTGGTTTATTTGATTGTATTTTGTCTCTTACTCACTACCTATATGAATCTGTGCATGTACGAATGTCTGTGACGACAAGAACAATAATTAACAGACATGCAATTGATTCATTCCTCTGCGCTACTTCCTCTTCCCGAAACCATTTACAACCTGTCGTTTGTTACATGGACCCTCGGCATTATATACGCAGCGATAAAGAGCATAGGATCTGATGTCTGTCAGCTCTGTCATCCCTGATCTAGTGTGAGCACTCACGAGAAAATTCGACTTCAACGGGGGGTGATGTTTCAAAATTTGCAAAAAACAAACACCCGTTTGTTCGAATACGTGTCGCTCTACAGCGCTTCGGTAATGTTCGCATCCAGTTGCTAGCTTACAAGAACGTGCTTCAAACAGAAGTTAACCAAGTATTCTTCCTCTCTCCTCTGATTCGCTTTTTTGATGTTTATTTATTTAGTGTATTTGCTTTTGTCCTAATCGAGCGTATTGATGTTTTATAACACGGTATCTTTGTCACTGCAACCGCTTTACTGACATGTGTCAGGACCAAACTGTGGGTTTTCGATCAGGTTCATCGTACTAAATACGCTTTGTAGTCCTAGAAACTTTGCCCTTTTTGTCCTATTATGAACAGTGCTTGGCACCTGCGATGGCCGACGTGGTTCAAATTCTGCCCGCCGACAGGCGTCTCCATACAGATGTCATCACTTCTTTGTTGTGAGATGCCAACGAACGTGATATTACACCCATTTGGCGAACTAACGAAGCTCTGCATCTGATTATGCGTTCTAAATACCACAATCTACATCGCTGAAAAAGGCAAACCGAAACTACAATCTGCGGAAGTATTTCCGCTTAAAAAAAGGTTTCACCCGAGACTCGCAATGAGTTTGCGTTGGTTCGTCGCATTTTTATGGGTTCCCCTCTTCCACCATGTCCGTATCTAAGCAAGTCGCTCTCTCCCACTGTTCCGCAGATTTTTCGACTCCTCGAGACTGTTGATTCAATTAAGAATACGACAAAAACTGAGACTTGGAGGTGAGCCACAACGGCAATGTGCTTCACGCCGTTAGTTCTACTGCGCAAAACGTTAGGAGGAGTAACGAGCTTTTCTCGATGGCCCTGTGACCACCCAATCGCTTTCCGGCTTATGTAAGGCGAGGAGAAAGGAGTCCTATAGCTGGTCTGCTGCCACTCAGATAGTTGATCAATGGGTTGGCGTCCAGTGGGTTCACCCAATCTCCATCTGTTTGCATTTATCAAAATATTCGATCATAGGCGCTAGAGATACGTACGCCGTTTTCGAGGACCATATCCTTATCAGACTTTTAGTTGTAGAAACCTTGCAGAGCTGCCTTAGCGGTGGTACGCTTAATGGTATAGAGCGGCGGTTATTTGGTTAGTCATCTCTATTGTACCACTATTTCCACAGGGTAAATGCGTGCAGGCCGGCCACAACTGTTCGTAACGAATCATCAAGGAATGCCTGCTACGTTTGAAGCTCGTGATACGGGATGGTGTGTGCGTGTGTGTGACAAATCTAAAACGCAACAACACTAAAAAAAAAACAAACAAATAAAAAAAAACCATCAGTGAAAAATATGCCGCAGAAGAGAAAAGCAAAACTACTAGCTACTAGTTGGGCGCGCATTGCGGTTCGACGCGTGTAGACGTCCATATCTGCTGATTCGAATTTAACTACCCCAAGTTTACTACAGTCGTTTCATGGATGTTACAAACTGATCCTGAACGAGCTGGAGTGCAACGTTTCATTAGAATTCTAGCAAGGTGAGCCCAAGAGCTCGACTGCATATTGCCTTAAGGCGACACCGGCCAGGAAAAACTGCCAGCTCAATTAGAATTCTGAGCCTTCTGTTACATATTATATACATAGGCCATGATGAAATGTAGAATCTTTCTAACAACCTAGTGATGATTTATTGTACTTAAGACTGTCATATAACACGAGCCACTTTATGAAGACATTCAACACGTTTGTAGCATACATTCTCCGATATGAGAAATCGTCGAGATAATGAACGCCATTTTACTAATCATCAAACTGGGAGATCCTTAGAATGGTGCTGCCCGAAATTGAGTGAATCAAAACACCTACATTAAAAACAAATGAAAAACGATATTTCCCGAGCGATTCCCATCCTCAGACCGGACGAATTTCGCAATCTGAGAGTGCGTCTTCTTTTGCGTTAAGTGTAAGTAGTAGGTGATCAATGATCGCGAGTGGATATGATTTCTGGAACTTACACTTTTTGATATGGCTTGAAACGTGACTGGTCCGTGTTCCTCCTCCGTATTATATGATTTTCATTTGACCCGCCATTAGTGGCTAGCCAATATCTTTTCAAGTCGGCTATTTCCATACTGTTATTTCTGCCTCTTTTGATCATTTACATACAGTAAGCTTCATGCTGCAACCGCTGGTGGGCAAAGTAAGCGACGAAACAGCCCCGCCATATAGGTCAGTCGTAATGATTTTCAAGTCTGCTTTTGGTTTAGATAGTCGACTCGATTTGTAAATTGCATCAAAATTAATTGCTGCAATCATATGCCATGGGCATCAGCGACGTTCGCACATGAAAAGTTGCACGCCTGGTACAACATAAGTTTTGAAGCACGTGTAGTTCAAGCTGGTTATAAGAACAGGGGACGAGAATGTAGAAGCACCGAGATAAGCTGCCTAAGGGTTCCTAAAAGCCACAGTTGGAAAGGCCAGCGTTAAAGAGTATTTGATCAATCTCTCTGGCAACCCACCGATAGGCAGTAGAGCCTGGAAAGGTTAGGTAGGCTTCGCTATTCGCAGCCTATCTAAGAAACGCCTATCTGATCAATTAATTTTCGTTAGTGCTACTATTCTGTGATAATTCGCAGTTGGTAAAAAAAAAAAAGTAGAATTTTATAGCCCAACTCTTACTGTGTTGTTGTTGTCTCTGTTTTTCTTTTTTTTTTTTTTTGATAACACACTTCTATCTTCAGCAAAAGAAATTCTACCTATTTTTTTTATCTACAGATATTTGATTCACCTAAATGTTTCCTGTAGCACTGCCGATATAATAGGGAATAAAATGGCGATATAACGGTATTTGACCTATGATCTGCTATCTGGCCCATTTGCTTTCTAACTATTGACAGGAATGTACAGGGAGGTCTTAACTAGGTAAACGGTCTCAACTAAATGGGCGGTGGTAGGTAACGCTAGGTGTGGCGAAAAATTCCTACCGGCCGAAATATCACGGTCCTCACATAGGCATGCCTGTCTCTATCTGGGATCATGGAACAGCTTTTTTTTTGCTCTACCGTGTCGGTTATGCGAGTAGCCCCGGCGTTAACAACGGCGGATGATACCGCCGTTGTTGCAGTCCAAATAAAAGTGGAAGCATGGCATAAATATTTCGGTATTCACTATGTAAATATAAATCCATTTCAGCGATACGGCCGATTGAGCGCTCAGATGAACATTTCTATTTATACAGCTGGTTACAGTACGGAACTGTTAAAGAACGTGTACATGCGCGACTGGCTCGGTCGTCGGCATAAGAGTAATAAACGGGGTTTTGTTACTGCTGCTCCCGCTGGTAGCGAGCTGGCATTACTATCGGTACCGATATTCGGTATATGTATATATAGACGCAGCAATGTGGAATGAAAAAACGGGTAGATACTGCTGTTAGAGAACAATTAACTACTGTGAGCTGGAGGGAAGTTTTTTCGCACCTAGCTAGAACAAAAAAAAAAGCTAAGTTTGTGTCTCTCAGTCAGTCAGTTAGTCCAAGCATCAACAGAATTGAACGACTGAATGATATGTATTAGTGTACGCAGAGCATAACAGAAATGGAGTAGATAATAATACGGCATTTAAGTTGCGCTGTCCACCTTGTGTGAATTCAGAGCGCGAGGTACAATTATTCTAAGTGTGTATATAATAGGAAAAACACGGGCGTCGATTTAATGACTCAAAAGTGGTGCATACCGAAACGCAAAAGCCGAAGAAGGACCCTAGGATTCCAGCACAGCCACACATAAAAATTCATACAAGTATACTCGTATATATACATCAGCTAGATGTGTACATTTCTATACACAGCGTGAGCGGATTTTACCAGTATACACCATAAGGCGCCGTTGTAGGCGCTGCTTTATGTATGTACATGCCAAACTGCCACCATTAGCCGTAAAGCAAAACAAACTACGCCATGCATTAGTCCATAAGGAGATTTACAAGCCCACAGAATATTATTCTTTCTCAGTTGGGTGATAGAAAGGATAATTGGATATTTATAGGAAAGGAATGGATGGGATCATGTACAGGTCATATCATGCGTGGTTCATCTATACGTCATTCAATTCATATTCTATATCACTTGACAGTTTAACAACAGCATGACGACACTTAGAAGTAATGCGTAGGGAAATGGCGGTATGTATTTGGGTAACTCGAAAAGCCTCGACACCAATTTTTGGTAGAGAAAGTGTACGCGTGCACACATCAATGAAAAATATTCACATTACTGAAAATGCTCTCATTATTCCAAAACCGCAAACGATTGTTTTTAGAGCTACGGTATTTTGGCCCATTTTGTCTTCTCTCTCTTAACCCTTCAGTTTAACCATAAACAAGACAACAAGTACTTACCGGGTTGAGCATAACCTCGCTAACCGGGCCGGTGGCTTGCGGCAGCGCAGTCTGCTGAAGCCCAATGGGGGCGGATGCTTGCAGTGGTGCAATAGTGGCGACACTGGCGACGCCACCTGCGGCTATTGCAGCCGTGAGGCCGCCGTTTTGTGCCGTCTGTTGACTTGTTGGTGGTTGTGGAGGCAGCTGGTAATGCTGACTAGAGTATGCCCATTGTTGGTAGTAGGGATTGTTTGCCGTGTAATTGCCACTGAAGTAATTGTGGTGATAGAAATGCTGATGGTGAAGTCCTCCATCGGAGAGAATCGAAGGAACGGCCCGACGTGCAAGTCGGCGCGCTGACCCCGTTAATGAGGTGCTAGATAATAGTAGGCCATCTTTGTTGGCCTGTGTCACCTGTTGGGTGATGTCGCGGAAGCGTCGTTGCATGAGGTAAGCTCGCCATGCTCGTTGAATAGTAGTAGCCGCTCTACGGGCCCGTAGACCGCCGTATTTGCGTTCGAGCATCTCGACCTGCTTATCGAGTAGATCTTGAGACAGCTCGTAACCTTGGCCGCCATGACAACGACGCTTAACGAGGTCATCATCAATGCGTCGAACCTGAATGCAACATTATAATAGGTAAATAAAAGAGGAGGAACAATTCGAGAGAAAACAACCGTTAATTTGGCATTGGTATGCGTTAGATGAGCTAATATTTACTAGCTTAAGAAAAATAGTCGTAAAGTGTGGTTATAGTGCAGAGAAACAATATGTTATTATAACTATTATTATATTCGAAGCAGCTTTAACGATTACTAGCTTCTTGTCAAATGGATCCCGCTGACCGAGCAGATAGATGTGATAAAACTAAGTGTTCCTTATAATTACCAATTAAGTTTGTGCACTTTTATTCAGAGTAAATATATATATATGACTGTTGCTACAATCGTTCGTTGATACATACAAGTCCGTTCTTATCAGTCCCTTTGGGCGTTGGCTGAATCTGTAAGGCCCCTTGTCCAGATGCTGAGGCGCTGCGGTGCCTTCGATGATCGCGGTCTTCCTGGAGGTCCTTTAGGAGACGCCGTGGTACCCCTACGCCTAGGCCGAGACCGCTATTGGTATTCAAATCCACTGGTGGACTGGGCCCTAAACCGCTACTCTGATGACTGCAAGTTCAGAAAAGATTAAAATTTTACATAAAATTCCTGTTCTGTCAATATGGAGGAAAGAGCATCAGATGGTACGACTTACAAGGAATAAAGGTTTAAAATAAAGGAAATAGTTGTCTAAAGCTGTGGACTGGTGCTACATCTGTAAAAGACATAGAATTTTCTAATGTGTCATCAATGTATGTCGTACAGTTGAGAAGCATACTTACAAATAAACGTACTATTACGTTTATGAAAAATCTAATAAGATGTCCGGCATAATCTGCAGCTAGCTTATGTAACCAATTTTAGCAAAACTCAGCTCGCGTTCAAATGCCGTCGCATAAAAAATATATATATAAGTAAGTTAGCAATCAATAAGTCATTAGCAAAAATAACAAGGAGCATAGTTTTCCAAAACAAGTCAATTACTGACATGGCGCGGATTTTATTTGTCGCCTGCATATCTGTCATCCATTTATCACAAAGAAAAATCTAAAAAGATTGCTTCGATTATATAATGTCGTCCAACATAAATCTGAGGCTAAATTGCTATAACGCGATCATAGATTCTCGCGGAGCGTGCCACCGTCAAATCAAAGCGATGGCGTACAAATACGATACTAAAATCAACGAGCTATTTGTATCTACTACAGCGCCGGTATCAATTCTCAGTGAAAATAGTCCTCACGATAAAACACATCTATTTATTGGAACCAAGTCCTGTCCGATCGGTAAAAATTAAATAAATTTCATACATTTGATATTTATCTCTTAGCAAATGCATGGCAGCGAACATGGCGATGGCTGTTCACCCACTCGACAAAGTCGAACCGGTGAACAGCTGAAACGAATACGGCTCCAGTCTACCTTTAGAGCATCATAAATATTTTGGCATACGAAAACGTGGTAGCCATCTAGGGATAAAGAACTACCAATTTGCCTATATCGCATTTCGCAACCGTTGTTACCACCGGTCAGTAGATAATTCTTTCGTGGCTCCTAAAGGCACCTCTCTCTCTATATGGGGATTAAACTACGCGTACTCCTAACGTTCTGCGGTGACAAAGACTGTTGAACAGATCGTTCTGGATGCACGATGCATTTGCGTCGTATGATACGATGTTACATTTTCTAGTTTTGCCTTTTTTTTAGGTACCAATATGTGCCGGTTTACCATACTTGTTCCATCACACATTGTGAACTAGGCTAGGTAGCGCCAGCTTTTGCCAGATATTATGGCCCAGCTTCACAGTGTTTATGAGGTTGTTTTGTTCAAATGCTTGACATGACAACGGGAAAAAATTAATAATACGTACAATGATAATGCGAAAAAGTATAAATCTTTGGAGATTCGGTTTGGGCGCGAATAAGCCAATGCCGGCCGCCGAGCGCTATTTTAATATAGCCGTAGAGCAACAAGAAAAAAACCAGCCTATTTGTCTTCATCAAAATGGCTATGCGACTGGCAATATCGTGACAGTTTTATACGAACAACAGAAAACGCGACTAGGACCATGTTGTAGAGGTTGTCACCGAATATCATCAAAAATGTTAGCTGTATGAATTGACCAGTGGCCATTCCGGTATATTCCAATCTAGTATCATGCCATCGCTTATACTGAAGCTACGGACAAGGCGCTGCAGTTACCGGTATTTGTTCCAAGTCCGAATAGCGTCTCTCTTTTAATAAAATGAGATACTATGTTTAGGTTCGTTATAGTTATTGAACAGAGTATCTCATTTAGGATAGCCGTCGACGTGGTTGGTTAGTCCCATAGTATATCAATGGCCAATGGTCCTTACGTAAGAGCCTATCTCGACAGGCTGCTTAATAAGCGGTGAGAGAAAAACGTGTCTTATATGCGCCGTCGCGCAATGTTCCGTATTCGCTGTACAGTGTTCATTTTGAAGCATAAAGGTTTGTGCCGTCCTTTAATATGTTGAATACAATGAAATACGCTTACAGGTATCGTGAATATAATTTATAAGATGTCTGAGACTATTTTCTCGATCAGCGTAAACCCGTTTGCGTTCGCATCACTCTTACGACTTAACCCCTTTCTTCTCATGTTCATACTACGTCCTGAGTGGAGGTAATGATTAGTGGTAATTTCAACGACGGTGGTCGAAACTGCGTACAAAATAACGCTGTCTAACAAAGAATGTATCTACTATCGATAGTCCAATTCTAAGGACAGCATCAGCGATAGCGTTGATTATGTTGGCAGCTCTGAGCAGAAAATACGGATTCAAACAATGAATAAAATCTACTGTTTTCATTTATCTTCTGTATGGTATTTGGCAGCGGGTATGGGACTGCAGCAACAATAGCAGTCAAGCACATAACAACTACCACAATTTTCTAGGCGTCTTCTTTGACGCTAACGACTTTCGAAGCCGATGAATCTGATGATTCACCCAGTATTCGGCATCGTTTATATATTAGTGTTCAGGAATCGTCTGATTCAGCTGGGATTCGTTTTAGGATCGGTTGTACCAGCGGTAGTTGTGACCTGTAATAGTAATAATACGCAAGTCTCTATCTGTGATAACTGCACGTTCATGTGTACGTGCACAGATATATAGGTAATACGGAGAACGCGGGTAAAGATGATCATGAGGGGGCCCTGGCAATTTTCCCGACAGTTACCTTGGTAGTTATCTGCTATGCTGATTACTTGCCATAAATTTTTAAAGAGAATCGTTTGTTTGATAAAGCGACATATCATCCCGTCTGTAATAACATACCCCAACATTTTTAACACAAGGATTTTCGGTATTTCATCTACTTATTTTGATACTTCATTTTAATCCCTGGCAGCAACCGGGCAACTTATTGTAACTTAGCGACTCTTGCAGACTTAATTTACCGATGGCGTGGTACTTACAGATTATCGGTGGACCGAGATGTGCAAGTTGAATAACGATCGCTATTAACTAATGATGCACACGAACGTAATTAACATAAATTATCGACTGTGTCACTCTGCACCTACTAGCGAGCTGTGCATGAAGCGTGTACATAATACCAAGTGCAAATTTTCACGTTAGAGAGCTACCGATAACCACTCTAGGCACCTTCAAGGCAACTAAAAGGCGTCATCTTTTTGCTGAGTTCTTGCCCCAGGGGCTTGAAGTCGTACGCAAAACAGAACAGTACTTTGATCATCCCTGCAATAAGCAGTTTATGAATGATATTTGGCGCGTCGACAATTTTTTACTGATATACGTTGACCATATTTATAAATTCGCTACTGTTCATCACGATTATATCATGCAGAGCACCTGGATTCGTTAGATAGAGCGAGTGACAATTTCGAAATTGTGGCTAATAAACAAATTGGTCACTGTTCATTTACGCTTATATACTATTCACGTATATACATGAAACTATTGAGCACGAGTTATCATGTCGCTTCTGATTTGTTTGCCTGACTATGACTGGTCAGCCGGCTGACCTTTACAGCCGCTTTGTTTGGGACCACCGTCAACGCATTTAAGCTTTCTGATAAGACGATTATTCTGGTGTGGCACTGACGACGACGACGTATATTCCGCCGCTGCACGGCCTGTTATCTTTGATGGTCGGATTCATTAAATGCCGCCGCCGTCACCCGAACCATCATCAAACTTAAACGAGTATATAAAGCCTCAGCACACACGTTCGTTACGAACCTGCTAAACGCGCGAGCAAGTAAGATCTCACAGCCCTACTAACAACATTTGCACATGTTGAAGTAACGACAAACGCGTATAGGCGAAGCCAGAATTTATTAATTGAACAAAGAAAAAGAGCCAACAGTTCGCCAACCACTTCAAGCATTACTTAGACCAAAGAATATAGCGGCAGTGTGTGTATCTGAATCTGTGTATGTGGTGTGAGCGTGTGTCTCTGCAGGTTTGTGAGTGTGTGTACATGTGTCTGAGTGTGTGTACATGTGTGTCAGTGTGTGCCTGTGTGTGTGTGTGTGTTTCATTCTACGAGGGCTGATTTAAGTGGCATTGCTTCTTTCGAGCTGGCGAACGCAGCAAATTCGTTATCGTCGCATGCCTACGAGTGACGTCCATCAGAAAGACGTACAGCTGAGCTTCCGCATATGTTTGAACAAAGCCGACTTATTAGTATGGCTTGTTGAGAAGTACCTATTCACATTAATTTTGGGCCTATGAAGAGCATTAGCGAAAAACTCTATAATTTTTTTTATATATTTTGCAACGCCGCTCAACCCTATAGTGCATTTCGGAATTAGCCCGAGCAGATTCGATAATATTTTCAAAGATAGTCTATTTTGTTCTTCTGTAGTTCTTCTATGCGTCTTCACATGCCTCCATTTGCAAACACAGAGTTTCTGCTGGCGGAAAGTCTCGAGTGGCGCATATAAATGAAGAATATAAAGCACGCTTTTTTTTACTTGCTGTTCAGTTTGACTTTAATAATTGCGTATTAGTACAATCATCTTAATCATATTTTGTCTGCAGTTATCTTCATTAAGGACTTAGCTTCCCTGCACCTCGTCCTTTTCAGCTGATAGCATCGTAGAAACGTTTCTCCCCTAGAGCCTAAGGATCGGCCATGCGTAGAAACTAATTCCATCAATTTCGTATGAATAGAACGTGATTGGCAACGTCCTAGTCGGCTCTTTCAAGTCAGTGGTTCAGTGTGATGTCCATGAACAATACTCGCAATGTTTCGATCGTCCAACGCTTTCTGGGTGTTGCCCCATCCCCTTTTGCCCTCTATCATGAGGGCATACTGCATTTTTCCATTCTTCGGACCCGTGGCGTTGCTGCTCGGGTGGCATATTTTGTCAACTTTTTTCCTTTGTTACAGCAAACGCGCTAGCAGCAAAAGAGGCGTAGCGTAACGTTCGCTTTTGTCTAGCTCTTGTATGTATATATCCTGTATAACCTTCTTCTTGAAGCGTCAAACAAAAAGCCGACGGAGAAGGGATGTCAAACGGCATACTTTTCGTGGCTACCAGAACTACGTTCGTTTCGTCTCACGTCGCAAAAGACACGCCGCCGCTAAGGACGTAGGTTTGTCCGTGTGAATAGCCAAGAGCAGAATGCATTTGGGGAGTGAAGGTGGCTGTTGAGTAGCGATTATATCCATCATTAAAGGCCTGTTTACTGGATACCCATGTAACAAGCGGGCAACGTTTAATGATGCCCCACACCACCGTGTAGAAGCAGGTTAGATGGAAACTGTCTCGAGACTAGAGGAAGCAGAGTTGATAGAAAAGTTGTCTGTATTTATTGTTATATTTTATCTACGATGGGTGGCAAATGTATCATGTGAAGAGCTGTTGATTTTTTTTGTCTGAAATCAGATGTATTTATGTTGTGCTATCTAGAATAGAAAGCCAGTTGTAATCAGCGTAAATTTCAGGCAGTCCGTTAAAGGCATGATAGAGATGAAAAGAATATGATAAGTTTCAATACATGTTGTTGTACCGTAGTATTGTATTCAAACTATCAACGACCAATGATTGCCCTGTTGGTAATATTGATAGGCATACATTTTTTCCCATAGTCATGTAGAAAGCTAGTTGAGGTTTGTCGTCATAGTAAAGGCACTGGATAATAACCACATGCGCCAATCGTCACGCCCCATCTTACTATGATGCCTTGAGCTTCTAGTGCTGTCAGGTAGTTGAGTAAGTATTTCTATAGGAAGTACGTATTCGGTATCAGGGACACGAAATTAATTTTCGTCTCATGTAGATAACAAACCAGTGACTCGTATACTTCATACCCAAAGAATGAATACATTTTGATAAGCAGTTCCAAACCGAGTCAATACATACCATGTCACATGACTTTGGTTCAGGGGTGGCCAACGAACGTCAGTCTAGCACTATTCACAAAGCTACTATTTTTTTGCTGTCAATTATTATGCGATGCAGGTCGCGCTTGCGTGAGAGTACAGTGTGAGGAATGGTAACGGAAACCGGTAGTTATAATAAAAATAACAAATATAAACATGGTCAGCTATAAACAGATTCAATACGTAGGGAAGTACGTCGCGGACGTAATAGCGACATACTTGAGAGCTGCTCGTTCATCCCACCTGAAAAAAATTGTTGAACTATAAGGGATAGACCGATTGCTCATCGATATAGCAAGCAAAAAGAAACATTTAAAGATTTAAGTTCGTGTACATGTATGCATCGATAGCGTTTGTTTTCGTAGACATGATTTTGAAGTTATTTTCACCATTTTTTTTTTAGTTCCTTTTTCCCTGCTATAGACCGGTTACAACGAAGGGCAATTACAGTGAAGGTGTATACTGCTTCAAAGAGAAAGAACCCTGGAGAGCAGTACAGCGTTACTTATGAATTATGGAAAAAAAATCAACGCATGATCATGGCACAAAAAATCACTCTCTAAGGTCGATAGCGTTGTGCTGCCTTGTGTGCTTACTTAGCGGTCGTAGTCAGCGTCGTCTAAGTCGACCAAAGCGGATTACTAACTAGTTCAGCATGTTTCATTGATGGGTACGCTGCTTAAATCTGACAGCCCTGTTTGTTATGAAATAGTATAGAAACGGCGCGGACGGTATTTTTTGCTATAAAGGCTAAACATCCATGTGTATATAGTATAGCTGCAGTACTGAAATTTAGCCTATTTCCCAACAAACTTGCGAGGGCAAGCAGGCGAGAACTGTTCAGCAGATATAGCCCAAACAAAATAATGGCACAGATAGGGTTATTTTTAATATCTTGCTGCGCAGCTCCATGAAAATGTCGAACAAATAATACGAACAAAAGTTAATCGTCTTTCACCGGTACCCTCATAGCACCTATCAAAAAACCTTCCATATTCTTTTTTTCGTCTTAGCCCTTTGGCCTGTTTAAGTCCACAACTCATGGTGATGGTATCGCTGCCGTAGACTTAAAGATCATTTAAATTTGCGATTCGAATTGAAGCTCACGCCTGAATCTGTCGGACGTTGTTCGATGTGTCACATAATTTATGTAAGTATTTATATGGCGACATTATTATTTAACTCGTAACTTCCAGTTATCTTAAGTTAAGCCGCTGTCGCGCGTGATCCGATTTTTTGCATAGGAAGTTTTTTGAGTATCCGATTCTTATCCACTGCGCAGCGCAGGCAGTTGGGCTTGCAACCCGTTTGTAACAGCTGCATAGCGTCCCGCGACCGCGATGTTTGCGGTAGCGGCAGATCAATGATCGGCGCAACGACGAATCGAATTGAGGTTAGGTAAAGAAAATAAAAACAAAAATTGAATACCCAAATTCATAGAGACAGAACAATGACCGTGGTCATAACAACGACGAAAGCGTTTATTTCACCTGTGGGCTCCTTGAGAATATTGACAGCTTGAAGTAATGCCTTTTTTGTATTCAAAGATTTAATATATGACAAAATGACATGCCGGCGAGCGATTGTTCTGTGATTATTGTACGATAATGATAGTGTTGCTAGTAACAATAGTAAGGAGGAAACCATACTTTCTCGTTCGAGCAGGAGCAGGCAATAGCAGGAAAAATGAGCCAAAAAGGAATATAAACACTTATGAAGATTTAAAATAATGCCCTTCTTCAGATAACCTGTGCAACACGGACAACGACGGTAACTCAAAAGCTTTACATTATTACACATTAATGACTATGACGTCGATGCAGGCATCGGTGGATTGATAGACGAGTTGAACAATGAGCACGCGACTCCGAGTCATCACGCCGAGAAACCAAATGAGTGACTCCTACTGTAACTTCGATACGCCGCCAAGGCAAGCAGTGTTCACCAATCATCATCGTTCTTACATTTTAATTGAGTGTCTATTTTATTATCTTCAGCATCCTCACCAGCATTAATCATTATCGTTTTTGCTTTGAATCGTTCTCGTCTGCGAGCGATGACGATTTAGTGGCTGTAGCCATATTGCTACCGTTCGTATATAAATTGCGCAACCTCTTTTGCAAATAGTTGTCGTTGTTGTGATGGCTTTACGCGTTTTTGATTGAGGCCCATCATCGCTAAATTGGTAGGTGTCGTCAAACCTTCTATAGACGGCAAGCCGACTAACGTAGCCGAAGACGCGAGCCTGATCGACAGATGTACACCCTTGTACGGAAGGTTTCTTTACGAGATGTCTGTCCAACGACAGCGATCACAATAATGCCGTCCTTAATGTCATCAGCTTGTCCTTACTTTACGACGCTCACTCTGACTTTAGGTAGAAACCATCTAATTTCCTAATCATTGGACGCGACCCTATGTTTCCTATCGATGCAGGCCAGTAGCAATCGACGGTGATCACCGCGTATCGTTGTTGATCTAATGATGACCATGATGGCGGTGGTGATGGTGAGGGGGATCAGGATCGTCTCATGTCATCGATGATGTCGTGCAATTCAAAAAAAGCATTCTAGTGAAACATCGAATATATCGTGATGCCACCGTTTCATGTATGAATGGTCATCGTAAATACTCCCATTGAGTAACTGGGCGCGACACAAGTCGACCAAAGGTAACATTGTACGCCGTCTACCATATGCCATCGTGAGACGCTGACGATACCGTTTATAGGTCTCGATCGACACAATGAAAACACTATAACGGCATGAAATGTCCCAGTGAGGCCCGCAGGTAGAAGGTGTGACAGACAAGCGATGAAACGTGCGAATTTTCTGAACGATTTCAGTTGAAATAGGTGACCCTTTGACAAAAATGAACGGCCCAGCTTCCATATAGAGATAATCAATATCTTATGAACAAAGTCATTCGACTATTGTCAAGCTTTGAACCCTAAACACGAGCCACATACTCCACATATAGATTGGTAGTTACAATCTCACAAAATTGCCCACTAAATGTTTTTCTTCGCGTAAGTTTCCCTCGGGATTTTTATAAGGCATCCCTAGGTCACTGGCTGCCCGTCCAAAGCAGTGTATCAGACCTCGAAAACATCGAAAGTGGTTCTAGGGCTGACCCGCGTCAGTCAACCTTACACTCATAGTACATGTCTAATTATATTGCACAGCAGCAAGGATAATCGCAAAGGAATAAAATGCAGTCGCAACGAATCTGCATCCCGGGGGCAGTATCGACATCAACCCGAATAAGCCGTTCAACCTTATTGCCTACAGCGGCTAACCTAAGACGTGGCTGAGCTCGTAGCGTAGCGGCGCCATACAGCTCACTCAAAGCTAAGAAGTGCAGAACAGACACAATAGGTTTGCTCGACACGGCTAGGTCTTACAGGTTGGGCTTTGAAGTTGATTGAGAAAAGAATCAAGATAGCAGGGGCAAAAGAAAAAGCAATGGGGCAACTTCATCGCCCCGACTCATTTCACTGAATTCCAGAGTATGCACACAAATCAAAGGAGCGAGGGTGGGGCCGAGAGGAGTGGGGCGAGGCCGAAGGCAGAACTCCAACGAAGAAGAAAACAGGCTCAACTTAACGCGTGCGACTGAGCTAGCGAGGGGGTCAGACAACGGAGTGAGAACATGAAACAAAGATTTTTGGCGCCCTTGGTTTTGATAGCCGGCTATTTCCTATTGAAATCTGCTGCACTCATCCAAGCTCGCTAGTTGGGTGTTAGGGCATCTTGTAGAAGGGCATTTAAACTTTAAATGCCTCCGACGTGATCACAGAACTTGTACGTACATGATGAACTCATACATATGTATATATATATATATATATATATATATATATATATGCATGAAGCTGATGAATTTGCATATTTTTCACTCGAATATATTAAAAGTGCCAGCGATTTTTGGTAGAACGGTTATTGATAGTCTAAGAGTTTATTGTAGTCAGCGTATGAACTATAGGCACTGGTCACATTTTCTGAACACTTGATTTGTATAAACTGATTGAATTGCCTCTTTCTTTAATAAATCGATTATCACTGTGACTGGAGTTAATTATCGGAAAATTCAAGTTTATCACACGATCATGACCGGTATCATTTATGCAGATTTTCCGGAAAAGAGCTCACCATTTGTAATAGCCCGGGTTTCTCTGCTGTATAATCCTTATTGTTATTAAGAAACAATGGAGTCGCGCGACCGTTGCGAGTGAAGCAGATGCTGGCGCCGACTTCGCGATGAAGAGGTACCGAGACGTAAAACTACCAAAAAAAAAAATGCGAATTGTTTGCCGTCGCCGCGCCCGCGTGAATCTTTATCAAGTTTAGTAAGTGGTCAATATTGTTAATCTAGTGAACAGTGGCGGTAAACCAGGGTCCTCTGTACTTTCAGCAGTCGAGCCGATTAAACAATAGCGCAGGACCCCCGGTCAAAGACAGTCAAGCGCTATTGTCATCGCTCTAATTTTATACGATATACGAGTAACGTTCGTATGACGCACTAGCTACAGACAACACTGCCGGGCTGTGTGAAATCACTTAGTAATCTAGCAACGGACGGGTTTACGATGATCTGAGATTTAGCGAGTAGCCCACTGTCAAGCCAATAAATTTCGTGACAACGCCAGCGACCGCAGCACGATCGACTTCACGGAACGCTCTTACCGTACTTACACGCTGATGGTGTGAATGTCTGAATGCCCAGAGCAAAGCAGGCCAAAGTAGGCGCGCATATACTAAAGCTATGAGTGAGTGGTAAAGGCTGATTTTTTTTTCACCGATTGCTACGGCCAAGCAAGGAGACTGCAGATTTTGGTTAACGCATGCAACACTGTAGAGCGTCTGCGATGTGATTTTGATAAATATCTGTTGTTGTTGTTCTTAGCAGCACGTGAGCTAGGTAGGGTTAAAGAGAGTGTCAAGAGTTACAGCGGTACGAGGAAGGGTCGGTGATGAGCGTAGTGATGCTGAACGTGGTGGGCACCAAAAATGTGACGTAAAAGGTCAGGCAGGGGCATGGCTAATTTTGACTAACATACGATGATGTGGGCCGTAGGATACACCTTCTTTGTAGGGTTGAATATGGGTCATCGTAGTTGCTCTGTATGTGAAGCTGATCTTTCGTTGTTAAATGAGATGAGCATGGTCAACTGTTAAATGTCATAACATACTTTTTCTGCTATACGTCAGTATTCTGCAATTATTGCGGCATTGGCGCATAAGACAAAACTGCAATTCATCGTCCTTCTGCCTGATTTCTTCGTACAGCTCTGCCATAATCAGATTCGCATGTCTCACTTTTCAATAGTGCGTAGCCCTTGTAGGGCCGCAACAACGTCAACATAGCTGACGTGTAGCATGGAGCATCCGATTCGAGGGCGGAGAAAAATCACATAGATAAAATCAGCCTGTTATGGCAACTTATTTGATAAGTCATATTCGATAGAACAAGTTGTGCCCCATAAAGGCTGACTAGTGTAAAGCGGCACACACGTTGCACGCCCTCGGCTGTAAAAACTATGCACCTCATTTTTGCTAATCCCACGATCTCGGCTCGACCTGCAATTGCACTAGCGCTTCTTCATATATACGTTACATAGATACCTTATGCGTACACGTTTACGTAAACCTAGACAACACCTCATTCGTTCGTTATTGCTCACAATGCATCCACAACTATCCGCCATCCATTAATGAGACTGCTTCACTCACCGGCCAAACCTCCTTAAAACTGGGGTAAGGTCAATCTCAACCTGGTACGCTCTTCTTCGAGCCTTCTTATGTTCAGGACTTTGAACTGCACTATCACAGGATTCGGTTAATGCCCGTGGACAGATTGTTGTAAGCGCATGCCGATTTTTCTGCTGAGCAGGCAATGTGGGTCTCCCACCTTCAGAGTCTTCCTTTGGTAGTCCGCGCACATGCGGACTAACCAGTGTGCACACGAGCAAGGACATAACTCCAATGGCCCGTACGTACCCTATTGACTAGCGAGGTTTGGATCCTCCACCGAAGCTCCGCCCATCGGGCGCTACTATGACGGGCACTCTCCCATCGAAACGTGCTCGGCTAAGTAGAATGGTCTGCTCTTACTGCGGTTCACTCGCGCTCCAGATAGGTGGAAGTAGTAGCTATAGGAGTAGTGCGAATGGAAAGAGCTATCGAGCCGGTGGGCACTTCGTCTATCGCCTACCAACACGAGAAACAGCAGCGGGGGAAAGGACCAGCATCTACAGCAGCAACAGCAACAAAAAGCAGGCACGCCGGCACACTAGAAAAGGCCACATTATTATTAGAATTGGCCTTTTATATCCCATCATAGTATACACGTGTAGCAATGGTGCCGGTCGATGTAGGCAGGCAAAAGCGGACGAAACAACCTGTGCACCAACAAAACAGCTATCACAGCCCGTAGTGAGCTATTGCGCCGATATCTGCACAATCCGATGCACCCAAGAATGGATGGAATGTGTATAGCATCGTGCTTATGCGTGACATCGGTCCTAGGACAGACAGACTCGGTCAGATCGATTTGTCTCTCTAGCTTTTATCGGCCTGCCAGCTTCCTACCTATAACTGCGAACCGCCACTAGTCTGGTCACCTACTTTGCCCCGCCGTTACCTCCGAAGGAGGTGAGGTAGCTCAACTAGCAAAAGAATTCAATTGCGCAGCATTGGCGGCAGCGGCAGCAGTTGGAATGTCAGAGAACTTCATCGTCTCGAAATAAACGAGCGACGGACAGAATTAAACTGCTAGACCATAACAGGTAGAGTTCAAGGAATTTAGCTGTTTCCGGTTACCATTTGCTGAGGTGTCCACCCGGGACGGCTGGGAAAAACTGTAAAGCATAGAGATGCGGGCTACGAGATTGGGTTTACTAACACATATTTACTCTTCTTCATCCTCATTTCTGAACTGGAGTGCAATGGATTACTTCCAAGATATTATATAGGATCTTTTTCTATCAGTATTTTTCCCGTCGAATTGTCCCGATGATAATACTCAATTACTGAGTGATAGAAATCTACAAGCGATAGCCAAATATAATAATTCCGTCGTTGGTCCAACCTAATTTCTGGACGGTTGTGCATATGATTGGACCTGGTCCTTTTACAATAATTCAATCATGTAAACCGACAACATTACCTTACTAGATTACATTACCCCTGCGGTAACCAGACGTTGCACAAAAGATCGCTAGGTTTTTTTTTGTCCACGAAAACGCAGAACCATAATACAGAAGTAGTTAGGAAGGTTGAGAATGATTTTTAATATGTTAGTGCCATCTGCCAAGATAGTAACCGAGACCTTGTCAAGGTCCGCAAAGGTAGTACAGCTACGAAATTGGATCGAAATGTTTAGAAGTAACACATTGAAACTGTATAATAATTTTCAGATTACCGGGCGCTTTGGTGTCTAGTAAGCTTGAAAGCCGGAAGGGTACTGAGCTGTGAGTCTGCACGGCTGAAGATGATACACTGCTACATCGTTAGCTTGCAATGGGTCCACACTTTTGGACGAGGGCCGCCATTGAGAAGTCTACCAAAGGATGCACAAGCTTGTGGCCGATATTCTTGAAACTCCTTCCTTGAAATCTGATCGAAATATGCACTCATACAAACGGTGTTCGACTTTGAATCTAAGTTCGCCATGAACTTCCTTTTTGTAGATCAAAACGCCGGATCTTAAGATGGATGTGGTGCCAGCGGCAAGCCGTTAGCGGGGCATTCTTTGGCTCTCTTTTGACCTGTCGCTTGAGCAGCCCGGGTCAAGCAAAAAGCATTCATGAGATTTATGAGAGAGCGCAGAAAACTTCATTTTTATTATGTTATAGTTTGACACTACCTGGCTAACCTATACAAGCGATCGAAGGAAGTTTGGCACTGCAAGCAACCATCTTGAGGCGGAGGCAGTGAACAGCGGGGCAACCAAAGTCGACAGGCTATGCTTGCTTAGATGGGGGCATTTTTGGTTTGGGCCGTCTCGCAAGAGTAAATGCGGTGGCTATAATGTGCGAGCGAAGGGATGTCTCCACTAGGGTTACAGGTGAGCGCGCGAGATTTAAATCCCTCTTAAGAAGACAGGTCGTGGCTTTCGACAACATTCTTTGAGACACTACGACACATGGCCCGATGGGAAACTTGGTCCAAGGTGGTATTTGCTAAGAATTGCAACTGAACTATGATCAAAGAGAAACTACGAGTTGTGCTTCCGAAAACGACTTGTCTTCATTGGGGCCTATTGCAGGTACAATATTTCTTCTATATAGTAAAGATATCATCTCGCCCACCCGCGGGCACACATCACAGTTCTCTGAAATTACGGGAATGAGTAGTATAATTAGGTGCCGTTGAGTATAGGCACTGTTTGAAAAGCTTTCTTGCGTTAGCCAGTTATTCAACGTAAACACTCCTGAATTTACCCGTATGACCGATCGATCGGTCATCTACAAATTAGACTCGATTCAAGGAGCACTATCATCATATTAAAAAAAAAATACAAATAATAACATTTAACAAAAAAAAGCTAGTTTCTGTTTTTACCGTTAAAGTATTGTGGTGCGCGCTCTGGCAAGATTTGGTAGCAAGAGTCGGGAACATAGCTGATACATTACGAGAAAGTACCTATCTATAGCCTTTACTTGCTATAGTCAGCTATTCACCTAACAATGCCCATCCGAAAGCGTAACCATTTCGTGTTCAGCTTCACCTGTTTTCGCTTCCCCTGGGCGTCGGACACCACTTCTACCGCATAGATTTCTACAACGATTAAATTTAGCAGCGAGCAAACCGACACTCAACGATGCCACAATTCTACCCGGTAAAATTTACGCAGAATTAAGCGGTATACAAATAACAATATAACAAAGATGACAGGTAACGAGCTGAAGAGTCTCATCAAGCCAACTTTCAGCCATGGGGTAAACTACGGTGGCTTTGAAAGTATTTAGCGGCAAGTACACTAGCGATTGAAGTTAGCTTCCACGATCTGTAGCTTATGAAAGAGAATCAGATAGGCCAAAAGCAAATGTCTGCCATCATCCGGTGGCGAAGTCCTGCGGAATTCGACAAGGCTACGTCCCTCTTACAGCCGCGATACGAGACAAAACAACTCGACAACTTGAAAAACTCAGGGACTTGAAAACTTTTAGAAGCAGTTCCTGCTCTTGTTGCACGCTGTATCGTAAGGGAATATTGCGCTTTTTCACTCTCTCTCTCTCTCTATCGGCCTGCGAATGGATGGCCTTAACTAGACCGAGCAGGAGAAAGCTGAAATAAAGTCGGAACAAAGGCACATGTATAGTGAGCCGAACCGATGCGATATGCATGTAGCTGAAATGTTCAAAGTAAGGGACAAACAGTTGTGAAAATATTCCCTTTACTTGCTATTGCTGCCCGGCGGCTGTTTGCCCCGCTTAGATATGCGTTTGCTCCTATTGGACGATATGGAACGGCAATCGCAATGTAGGCATCATGTACGACTGATCGTATACAAATACATATAGGGTAGATCTGTATATATCAATCTGTTACGTGTATACGAAGCTGAATTGAATTCCGAGTGCAAAGATGGGCATCAGCTGCCTCTGCTAGAGTTGATAAAGTGTGCTTTCTTTTTTCTGCGTGATGCTTTCTGTCCCCGTACGGTTGCATTCGTTTCGTATACCATTGCCTCGTGCCATAGTGGAGCAAGCAAGCAGTGTGCAAAAACTCAACGATCCACTTCTCGGCCAGATTTGATTTAGCTTATTTTGCTTGCAATGCTCTAGACGGTAGTGCTGCATGTTCGCTAAAAAAGCAGTTGAAAAGGGTGACAACCTTCGTCTCTTTTTGGTCGTTCGAAGGCACTTGATGCCTCAGATTCCCAAATTGATCTATAGCCGATTGATGTGATTGTGGCTAACTGGTTGGCTGACTGGCCTGACGTTTGCCGTCTTCGATCAAATTGGCGAGTGACTATAGCTGTGTTTGTTCGACTGAAGGCGGCCAAAAAGCTGGATTTGTTAGGTAAAGCGGAGAATAAACTGACGATTTGCGCCTTAACACGAAGGCAATTGCAAACGCAAAATGTCCCCAATACAACAGGACTTATTGTCCGTATCTGGAATTATTCGTATCTGGACAACTAGCTGAATCAATGTCCTTCCGCCACACTTTTTTTTCTGAGATTCTCGTGCCAATCTGAGCTGCAATCTTTCGTCAGCAATAGCGGAAATGGCTGTAACCTGTCGCTGTGCATGTCGCAACAACTGGACGTCTGTTTTGCCTGAATTTCATAGGCCCACTGTTCTCGTAAACGCAAAGATGTACTCAATGAACGATAACGAAAGTGCGACAATCAATGCGCTTGAAAGGTGCAGATGTCTCCTGCTGCTATAGCGCTACCCTGCGGGAACACCGGTAACGACAACAGAATCAAAGCCTAAATCATCACACTTTTGTCACCGTCGTCTTTGACGCTGCTGCTAGCGCCGCCGCGGCGACTTTGCCCCTGTTGTTTTGTTGGTTGTTGACACTTTTGTGCAGCTGGGCTTAAGCATTCCCAGTTCAGGGCCCAGCTGCACCGAAGGGGCTTGCGCGACCTCGGCTGGTTAAGGGACAGTCGCCGATGTGCAACAACACGGCAGACAAAAGGAAAGTAGGACACCATACGTTTGGGTAAAGCACTCTGGTTGACTGACTGGTTACACAGTCGTATAGAATCCATGTAGACGCACGGACACCACTAGTAATAGAACGCAAAATTCGCTGTGTACCTGTCTTCGGGAACTGTGTCTACGCTACGAGGCTCAATATTACTCTTGGTAAATTTGCACCATTATGTGAGCGTAATACTTTTGAAACGCCTCAATGACCAGAAGTACCGTGCTTGTAAAATAGACCATATACATATACACGTGTGTTATTTACTCTGCATTATCAAGGATGGCTTTATGTTTACTATTGTTATTATGAGCAGTTCATAGAATGTTCTTACGACAATGTTTACTCTCATTTCTGGCTGCCAGGTTTGCAATAGACTGGTCGCATCCCCGCACTAAGTATCGACCAAGGATAGCGGTAAGGCTCAGCTTATCATTGCTCGCAATGCTCGCGGCCACCAAATAGATAAGTGATCAGCTGCGAATCGTTTCGAGGAAGACGCGTTACTTGCATAGCAGACGCTCACCGAATTACACTTAATCTTCCTATTTCCAGATGGACTCCTATTGTTATTTTAATGACGCCCGTTTTGTTGTGGAAAGCAGAATGATATAATAGAGACTAAGAAGAAGTTTTCACTCGGTGGAAGTGATACAAAAACCTTATTTGTTCTGATCGACCTTGTAACATATTTTGCCCTGTAATCTTGTGTGGTTTTTGTCCAAATAATCGATAAATGTTTCGAATTTTCAGTACGGAACTCAAGCCGCAAGTTATTGCTTCGAGGGAGCTCAAAACCGTGTTTTTACACACGGGAGGCTCGGATCTACACGTTACCACTACACTAACAGGAAAGCAATAATTATATTGCAGAAAGTGTAGGATTGATGGTTAAACAAAAAACAAAATAAAGCAAGTGGTCCACTGACCCTCTGAACGGCTACTAGCTTCCGGAGTCGTCTCTACTCTCGAACCACGTGTTTCTATATAGGTTACAAGGAAATATTTCTACAATTGGTAGAATAGCGCAATTTCAATATCTAACATATAAAGCAATGCTAACGCAAGCGTGCATTTTCAGGTGGGACATATTGGTGTCTCGATAGCCGTGAGCCAGACAAACTTCGTGTATAATTTACAGGAGTAATTCACGTCTAGACACATAGCTAGATATTGCTCGATTTGCGTACTCGTTGTTGTGCCACAAACTAGGCGTACTAAACGCCAAATAACAACGATCCGCGGCTAGCCATGATGAAGAAATCTTCTGTCATCTGAAGGTTATTCATTCTCTACATCGTTCGCCAGTCAGCTAGCTGCAAGCGGGAAGATCTTGTTGTTGCTGTCGCAACTTCGTCGACTTGGCTTCGCAAAAGGACTTCGCTTATGGCCGAAGTCTTCTCCTATCTTCAGCGAACGAAGAAAAGGTCCAGAGATGTCTTCGGGTACCGATGCGCAGGTTTCGCCGCTGTTAATCGCAGTTTGTATTACTGTTTTCCCTTCTATATTTGCCTCCGACGATAATCAAAGTTTTGCCTAGCACACAATTTCGTGTTATGAGCCTGCTGTCAGGGAAGGGATTGCCCGGAGGAGCACTTTGGTACTCGATCGAATCGCAATTATAGCAAAACGAAATTAACGATAATCAACGAAATCACTTGACGATATCTGATGGGCAAGTTTTTTGGGGGAAACTCGTAATGGTGCGCATAGCTCATGTAAATGTCGTAAGGGAGGAGCAATGAATCTAGCTCAAAATAAGTCCACTTATATGTTATTCTTACCTAAAGCTTATCCCCGTATGAAGCAGTAGCAAAATGCTTCCCCGCAGCATTTCTGTTGACCCATTGTTCAATTATACGCCATGAGCATCTCAACTCCCTGTGGTAATCAATCCGTTCTCAAACGGCAACAGCAGTGGTGCTTTCTTATGAGCTGGTTGTTTTCTTCAAAAGGCCTTCCTCACTCCATGTGCATTTAGTTAAGCCATGCACACGGCCACCTACAGATTGTCACCGACCGGAATAACACCGAAAATATAGAACGGTGCGTAGACTATTTGAATTCGTTAGTTTCGTCGATCACATCACTGACTTGATTGATCCGAAATCTTTTTCGACATTCGCCCGCGTCGATCGTTTCGGTGCCTTTGCGTTTTTAAAATTCGAAGCCGCTTTTCCGATGACCATTCGTAGCTGAACGAGGCATAAGTGTCGCAGAAGAATGTGGCGCTGATCCATGTTTTTCGAAAATGTCGTTACTCTACGCTGATTGACGCTCAGTTATTATTCCTTGCCGCTGGTCATAACTCTACATACTCGAGAATATACGGGGTTCCAACGGCATGTAGAGGTTTTTTTCAACAAGTACTCTCTAACGTGTCCAATATGGGCCCATTGTTTTACAGTTTTGTTAAAACCCTGAGTTTTTCAGTACTTTAAAGTACTATACATATTCTCGAACACCCCCGCAATAACATTCTACACAGAGATCTACAGCAGACTTACTACCCTTATGGTACTAATGTTGATGATGGTCGTACTTTCGTAAAGCTAAAAATAGCCAGTTATCGAACGCTGAATGCCGCCGCTGTTTTGTTGTGTTCTATTGAGCGTTGCTCAGGAGCCGCATAGTAAGACCTTCTTTGAATTTTCTTCGTATTGTCAAAACAAATAGTTCTCGCATATACATACGTGCCATGGAGCGACTAACTACAATTCCTTGGCCCTTTACCGCAATGCTTATTTTACCTTTTAGTGACATGCAGTCCCCACGCTCACATAAGTCAAGCACACCGCTAAGCAGCCCAAGATGCTACTGCTACTGTCGCCGTAAAAGCACATTCGATTTCTCGTCGTTCGATTAGCCACTTAGGCTGTACATTTTCGGTTGCTTGTCTTTTTTTTTTAACTGGATCCTTCGTTGCAGCTGCTGTTGCCGCCGAATGCATCATCCAGACCCCGACCGGCGGCCGACACGAAATTCGACCCAGACCCATCCAGATCCATAATGTCTGCAGTGATTGCTTTCTTCTTATTCGATTCGCGTCGTCATCGTTGGCGTCCTTACAAGCTATCGACCTATGCTGGGTTGGTCCACGTTATTCTTCACTGTTTCGACTTCATAGCAGGTATTTCTGCATGGTAGACAAGTAACAGCGGACGGATTCAAGTGACTTCATTTCGACTTCAAAACTCGAATGGCCCACCAACAAACGACGCTTAGCAAGCCTGCTAGCAACTGTAAACAATGTATAGCATGACCGACAATTTGCGTCTTTAAAGCTTACTCCCGTATAGAGGTGATGATGCTTCGTATGACAAAGGAACTCATCGAAAATGCTTTTTGTAGGTTTTTACTGGACTCTACTTTCTCACCCTAATACGGGGCTACGTCAAAAATGAAAATTTTGATAAACTCTGTTCCCATTTTTGGGCTCGCACGTACCCCATTGCAGACGCCTAGATATGTGTTTTTTCTACATATTTCTCGCATATACATGTTGCTGCATTTGTCATGCGTCGGCAAAATGTGGCGTAATGGGCCCAAATGGATCAACCACAAACGTAAATCCTCCTTTGTCCCTTCTTGTAGCCATTTAGAGTCACACTCAAGTTGAATTTGACAGTGAAATTAGTAACAGACGGTAATTATTACCTGGAACAACAATCTCCTACTGCATTGTAAAATGATTGGCGAACGAATTAACAGATGATTGTTAATCACAGCCCTGCTAGTTAAATCGTTATATATATATATATATGTATTCCCTTTTTCTCGCCGGCGAAAAAAAATATCGTTGCGTTTGCAGTGGTGGGCAACGGCCACGTAGGCGCTGCCACGCGATGCCTACACAGGACTTCTCTAGATATTGTGAAATGTTGTTATAGTTACGTCGATCACCGCCGATGATAGGTGCTACGGGTACGGCCCGTCAATATCCCTACGACTGTCGCTTGTCTCTTGCTGAAACGATAAGCTGCGATTTTACCGACTCTTGTTGTGGCAGCATGAGGATTTCATCGTTTGCGTTTTTTTCACAGGCCATTACGCGACGAAGCCGGGCTGGCTTGAGTCTGCTAGAGCTGCTCGCAGTGAACGTAGGCCGCACAGCGTGAGCATTGACGTTGGGCAGCGCTTAAAATAAAAATAAATATTACGAGGACGGGCGTTGTTACTAGGGTTGTTGCGGCAGCAATGGATCGCTCTTGCTGATGCGGTCGTTGCATATGCAAATGCAGGTACACATACGGTCAGTGGCACCTACCTAGGAGGCCTGTTCAGATAGCCCAGCGATCACTCCAGAATAATAATGAGCTAAACTCAATTACAACGATCTGATTCTGCTGAGCCGAAGTTGTATCCGAGCGAACGCTTTAAAACGGCATGTCATTGGCCGTCAGACATCGCTGACCCGAAAGGCGCGCGAGCCTATAGTTTATTGTGGATGGCGATTTCAACTGGTTTCGTCGACGGACGCTGAGCGCTAAACTACGGTCAAACCTCCCCATGTCGATGCCGACCGCATGACAAACAATAGTTCAGTAATCAAGCGACCAGCAATAATAACAATAGCAGCTAAAGCAGCGACGCCGGCGACCGTAAACGTGGCACAGTTTGGCCACTGCTATTCGCACAGGGTGACGAATTACGGGCGCCTAATACGCTAGCTGCCGTGATTGATGGCAACTAATTATCGCTGGAGGCTTTGATGCCCCTCGTCAGGGGGGCGTCAGGCGTAGAAGAAACAACGACAACATGTGTTCATCGCTCGGCTAAATATGCCAGGGGGAGCGCGTCCTTGCAAAGCCAAGCTCTACGTCTCGTGATATGTACATACGTATCTCGTTTTTCTCCTAAAACATGAAGATAATTCGTACACTTGACGCGCAGCGCATTACGAGCGTGTACGTAAACAAAAACGATCGAGGCCATAGATCATTACAAACTTGACTTTATACCCACGTTGATCTTTTGCTGCTTCGAAAGCTATTTTCAGTTTTCGTTAATTATTCATTTCGCAGGCAACACGCCATATGTCGTGTTTTTCGCGGGCCTCATTTCCCAAAACAAGTGCGCACAAAGGTGCGCGTCAGTTCCCCTGGAGTTCGACAAGTCTTTTAGGGTGTGTATGTGTGATCGTGAATATCGTTGCGCAGGAATCACCCTGTAAAGCTATTTCTACAAGTGGTCAATGTCCGTCTATCTATCTATCTATGCGTGCGGAAGAGTTCTTACAAATGCGACTCATACGAGCTCGTCTTGTACGATAGTAGGGTCACGTTTTTCCAGTTCCGTTCGACGCGGGTGATTCTCACCGTCTGCGAGTACGAACTCCGCGACATGCCTATTCCGTAAGAGGTCACGCGTAAAGTTGCGAACGAGTCCATTGATAATAACAAACTAGCACAACTAAAGAAGTCGGAACTGTGGCGTTCAAAGCTGCACGGGTAGTTACAATATATTTTTCTCTTTTATCCGCGTGTTCACCGAAAGTCGTAGCTTTCGACACGTAATGTCAAACTGAAAGATCCCGTTGATAATTGGCGATTGTGTCCGTGGTCGCAACTCGCTTGTTCGGACGACATCCACGATCCATCTCGAACGGACTATAAAACCGTTTTCTCTGACTGTATGTGCTTTTTTCCTGCACCTGTATTAAACTAACAGACCTTATACCACAGCACGTATCGGCATGCTACAATTATGATCCGAGATCATTTCCACATACATATACGCAACGATTATAAACTCTTACTATAAAGATAGACGGCCAGTTTAATATTTACAGCTGGCAATCAGTTCGGCTGAGATAACACAGTCACTTCAATAGCAACAGTATATCTACGGACACGACGGCATTTCAATACCGTAATTTGATGGTTACGCATAATGCTAGAGTTGTTACTTCCTGTGTTTTACGGATAGTTTCGTTTCTCTTAGATGATGGTTTCATAGTGCGCGATGATAGCACGGCCAGCGTATGATTTTTCGTGAACAGCTCGTGTCGTAGCATCTGCGTCTATTTTACGCGTGAGCACGCATCGCCATTTCTCGGACGCTCGTGTTTTCGTAGCCGTAGCCGCGGCCGCAGTCGTCGTCTAGTTCTCTGGATTCGTCGGAGCGATTCTTGGCCGCAACGTGCTTTGAGACGGACGCCGCCGTGCGATGTTGGGCCGAAACGGAGTCCCGCCACTGCAGTTCAATCGAACGAATGCTCTAAGAATTCTGCGCAGTAACAGTAGGACAAGGTGAAGAATGTCAAGGCGTACGTTTTTGGTGACACACTGCTGGCTTCGGAGCTCGTTATTTCTTATATATTCGATTTGCGATACGATTACGGCCACCGCTCCACGCACGATCCGAGCTGGCTGGCTGGCTGGCTGGCTGGCTGGCTAGAAGATAAGTGTTATTCTACTGCGTCCCTTTGCCGCGGCATTTATTGCCGCTCGCAACAGCATTAGCAGGAGCTCAATAAAATTGGCTCACTCGAATAATAGCACTCTACTGGGCAAGGTTTCGTGCGCAACACTGTAACAGCGGACGAAACACGACAACTTCGATCGCTTGGCGTCGGTGTTGTTTCCCTTTCGACTTTCGCTAGACCGATCGCTTCCTCTTCTCGTAGAAACAGTGGCGCGACAACATATGGATATATAATAACTGCTACACCGTTAATGAATATCTTCTGCAGAGTTACTAATTACTTTCACTCGAAGTAACGGCGACAACAATGACGCCCAGGGCTCTCTGAGGACATAACACGATTCACTGTGTGTGTGTGCATGCATGCGCCTTCTCCTGAATTGAACTACTCTTGTTCCGTTAAAGTGCACGAGCTCCCGTGCGACGAACGCTTAACAGCGCTGAACTGCTGAGCGCACGCGCACGCTCGCCTTTGACGAAAGATCCATCTGTCCGTTCGCCAGCGATGGTGGGTCCGTTCTGCGGCCGCGAACCGTCTTCTGTATGGCGTTGCGCGGAAAGGGCCACCGCTGCCGCCGCTAGAGCAACTGTTGGCGGACGGCTACGTTGCTCGCGCATCCACTAGTAACAGCTGTAGTAGTCGTATCAGCAGTTAAACAGCACGGCGCCACTGAGCAGGAACGTCACCGCGGGCATTGCTGGGTCGGTTTCGCGGGCTGCGGCGGTAGAGACGTACAGCTGCCAGAGGCGGTGAAAAAGGCGCCAGCAGCGACAAACAGCGCCGCCACTAATAGCAAAGCTTCACCTGCCGCCTCTTTGCTTAAGTGATTGAGTGAGTGGCTGATGAATGTCACGTCAGTCGCAAGAGCCAACGCCCACAGTAAACCCGGCAGTCGTAGCAACAGCTGCTAGCGATAATATTGTAGGCCATCGGCATTCGACTCGTTGGACGTTTCGACAAAAGTTATGTCTGGCCATAGACGTGCCGGCGGTAAAAAAATCAGCGACCCGTTGCTATTCGAGATAACCCCATGACAAAAGGCACGAATAGGATCAAGAAGCACTTCTTACTATAAGATTACAGACCCCGAGCGAGCGTAGAAACCAGGCAACGCAGGGTAACGCGACGTAATTGTGCTACCTGCGGTGGAAGGCTTCGCCGCAGGCGCGAGGATCTATCTGTTTTATTCGAAAAAACAACTTAGCTATGTTAGGTAGCGGTTGATAGGAGAGCCACTGTTGTTGCAAGCAGAGCTAAGTGGAGCTGATGAGCGCACAAGGTCACGCTCGTGTCGCGAGGGCCAGCGTGAAGAAATTAGTACGGATCCGAGAACAACAAATTGCTGGAGTAAAGATAAAGGTAGATCGGTTCATCCGCTATACCGTGCCGCCACGGCGTTATCATTAGCGTAACTGCCAGCCACCGCTATGGACACCACGTCATCTAGTTAAGCTGAGAAGCTGCTAATGAAACGCACTCAAAAACGCTGAACGCTGGCTACAAGAGAAGTCGCAAAGATATCATTGTTGTTCGTAGAGGAAATTTTTCCATAGCGTATTAAGTGTCACCTGACAAGTGAGTGCTGTCTTGACCAATAATTCCGACATGTCACTCGCGTCATTGATCGTCACTCTTAACTATTATCTGGACTGGAATAACGCACGTTGATTCCTTGATGGACCTCCACGAGCGCCGTTGTGACGAAATTCAAGCATGAACGGGAAGACCAAAGCCATACATCTATACAGCTTAAACACTGACAGAATACATGGCGTTGAATGACAGAGATAAGGAGGAATCGTTCGAAAAGTGCTTAGTACGGCCAGTCGGCCTACCGGCGCCCCCCTACCGACATGTTCGAACGAGACTTACCGTCCGTCACTGCTAACCAGGACAATTTCGATCGATAATTAACACAGATAGCCTTAGCGACTAGCGTTAGACTGCTAATAATAACAGAACAAAATGGTAAATGAGCGAAGCTTGCGGCCGGAACAGTCTCGTAATTAAAGCAAGGCTCAATGCCAATACAGCCTTAATCGCCGTCGGGTGCAGTTACAGGTTTCGGGGTCGCTGAAGAATGAGTCGAGCAATCTGCTACGAATGAAGGAAAAGGAAATCGAGAGTTGGAACTCGACGTCGTCGTCGTTTAGTATATCATCTGTATTGTATAGGCTTCCTACCGCGATGTCCACTCCATCAGATGGCGCCGACAGGCGTACGGCAGGCGAATGCCAAAAACAAATGTAATTTCGATGATATTGCGTATTTCGCACGTGCGTACACGAAAAAATTTCTGTTCCTTCCTCGCGTGCGCGTTATGTCGATCCGTCGGGAGGTTTTGACGCCGACGTCGAGGAACGACCAGCCACCCATTGCTCTATTGCATGCATGACCTGGCCCATCGCATCTCATCATTGTACAAACGCGTCATCGATAATACGATGCTATATTTGACGTGATGACTAATTCGCTATTGTACACATATATCATATATAATATTACTGCCATTAATAGTAATAAAAATGGCATAGATTATCAGAGAGGAAGAGTTGGCCACACTGCGACGGGGCTGGCTTCATTTACGGCTGCTTCCCGTTCGATAGACGATAAGGCCGAATCGTACGTGGGAAGCACGTGATCAAGCAGAGCTACCGGCGTCATGGACAAGCGACTAAGGCGATTAGATACCGATAATATATAGTCACTGTGTAAATTTCAACATCGACGAGAAGGCTGTCTATCTAGGAAATTTTGGCCGGTTAACGCGATACTAGGTGACGTTATCATGTAGATTATAAATTAGGTGAAAATAATCCAATTGGCAAAACTTTTCTTTTAATTTGCAAGATGGATTAGGTTTTGATGCATGAAGCGCTAGCGTATCGTTCCTCGTAGAAACACTCTAGGCGGTCAACTCTGCTTCGAATTATTACTCGATAGATTCCTCGTGCGTCCGGGGCCTCTCGGTACGACTGCGTCTATCAACACGGTTCACGTACGTTCTTCCTTTACCCCTTCAAGAGTTAGAAGATACGAGTTAGTGAGCTACACGGAGAAATTGTCATCTTACATCGCTATTGAGGTGCTTTATTAGCCATGAATGAAGAAATATTATCATTGGACATGAAACGAAGCGAGCGCGAGAGCAAAACGCAATAGGCGCTTCGTTTTTTTTCTAGCCTCACGGCTAATTTTTAGTTACTCACATAGATACTTTGCACGATAGAGCTATCGACAACTTCGTAGAATCGAGAATTGTTGGGGCGTTCCTCGGTGCGTGGGTGCAAGGTCAACATTTCGTTCAGGGGCAACACGGTCGACAAGTTAACGCTTCGTTTTACACGTGCACAACCGGTAGAATTGGCCGAGTGGTTACCAGCGCGCACAACTAGACTTGCGCCTATTGTCATCACGTATGGCTGATTGTTGGCATATACAATAGATTCCTACTATGTGGCACTTCGATGCACGCCGTGATTTTCGCAGAATGAGTTTCGTAGGTGTCCGAGAGCTCGTCAATGAAACGAGGTGACTGAATTTGCGCCAGCCTCACTACACGTAAAAATTGACCATTCAACGAATGCAGCCCGAAGAGAGAAGCTATCGTAGAGTGAAGTAACACATCTACACAGACAGTACTCTAGGCCAACAGGGAATTCGAGTTGTGTACAATGTCGTCCTTGTTAGCCGTTTGGTCTTTTCATAGCTGAAACATCATGCCGTGTCCGCCACTAAGGCCTGTTAATACGTCAACCAGAAACAGTTAGTTTTTTTTTTCCTGCGGATAATTAATATGTTAGATCTAAGATTACTGACTGTATTAAGCTTAATGGCAATCAAGGCAACACTGAGAATCTTGAACATGGCATTAACTATCGCTAGAACGCTGTCGCCTTCAAATCCTATCTGATCCCGCTCATTATACGTTGAGTGTTACAGTTTTTTTACATCTTATGAATAATAGTTATAGTCATTGCTATGACATGATAACGGGTGCTAGAGCTACAGAAAATTAGTAGCATCCTAACAGATAGGCCAATTACCGTCCGGACAAACATGGCACAATCCAGAAGGACGATTTCGGAAGCTGCAAATAATTACAAAGACGTTTTAACATGACGCTGGCATCCTTCTGAGACATACAGCAACAACATCTGAATCCCCACTTAATTATCATCCCTATTTAAAGTTTAATCTGTTATTCTACGAGCATCAGCTGGCACAGCAGATTGTGTTTTTTTTTTTTTTTCTATTCATTTGCCGTCTGTGTCACTATTCACTTTCGTCCTGTTTACTCTGTCAGGCTTTATCTTGCCATGGTTACCATTTCGCGCCTTGGAGACGTGGAAAACATATTCTAGGATCACACAAGCTGTTTAAAGTTTTGGCGTGCGCCTCTCGAATCCAAAAAATTAATTACGTATCGGTACCGCTTGCGCGTCTACGTGTACGTGAGTTGATGGTGATTTTTATATAGAATTTTGATTTGTTGCTACCCCTGTCTTCAGCCTGATCTTTCTCTCTTTTGCGAAATTCATCCTATACACTAATCAAGTCTACGACATATTCGTCCGCATGAGGAAGATAAGCTGACAGCAATCCTCTCGATGGACGCGTGTGCTTCATCGGACGTATCGGTCACTCAACGCAGCTTAGTCAATCAACACTGTCCCTCTCTATTGTCCGCCTTTGTTTGCCCCATAATTTCCGATAATAGAATCAAATTTAACGGGTGCTTGGGTAAGCCGCCCGCTAGAAGTCGACGATTTGGTATCGATCGTTTGGCACTTTCCTGCCTTTTTTCCAGCATCTGATGGCCAGGCTTATCTCGTCGGCGGCAGTGGAACAGTCGACGGACGGCAAATCCGACGACTATCAACAGTCCAAGCCGAAAAGTTGGCCGACTCGATTGCTGTTACTATACAATGCTACAATGTTCAAATATCAATGCCCGGTCCCGTAGCGAGCACGACATAGTCCAAATGGAATCGATGACAGAATAGCCCACGGGCCAGTCGCTAGGGGCAGCAGCTGCCCAGACCTACCCGCCCGAATATCAAGAGTTTGATT